>NW_010182917.1:0-10293 GCF_000695765.1 Mesitornis unicolor
ATTTGCTTTTTAAATTAATTACATAATACAGTCCTAGGTATTGCTACAATTTAACAGTGAGCCACTACAAATAGTGGCAAAAATTATGTATCATTTAATTAGTCATTTATAGTCAAGTATCTTGTACTTCAGAAAAATAACATGATTCTGTCAAAAGTCTCTGTGCATATCTTTGTATGTGAATTTTCACTGTCTTAAGAATGCTGCAATAAGAAGATGAACTTGACAGCCCATTTGCTTTTCTTTTGGTCCGAGTGAAGCATGAGGAGTGCATTTAGGCCTTTGCTGAAGCTGGTGCTATTTGTGAATCAGAACCTTCTTGTTCAGAGTCCTGGAGGTGCTCTGTTGTCTTGCTGGCCTCATCCCCATTCTCATCACAGTGACTTTTGGATTCCTCCGAAATGACAGTTAGCTTGTCGTAGAAAAGATGCTCTTCTTGTGGGAGTGGAGAAAAAAACTGTGAACCACTGGGAGGCTTGCTCAAAAACTGTGAAGGAAAGAGGAAATGAGAATTAGGCTGCACCAGCCATACCATCCTGTTTGCTTAGATTTTATATGTTTTATATTGTTTTCCACACGTCAGCTGGCTTTCTCAATCCTTGGAAGTCCCAGAGGGGTGACAATGTAATAATCTCTCTGTTCTTTTTAGTATTCTGTGCGAGGCTTGGAAGCAAGTCAAAAGTGCCTTTATTTGCAAGAAGACACTCCAGGGGTTAGTGATGTCTTTGGAATATAAACTGTCTTAAATAAAAATAAAATACCTAGGTTTTGTTTGGAAACAAAAACTAAACACAGTGATTGACTGTAGGTGAAGGAGTTCACAGAGAGATCTGTCAAATAGCTCCAAGAGATGTGAATTGTTCCTGCCATCTGAGAGAGCTGTCTGCTCAGACATCAAATAGCGATGCTTTAAATGTCAACATAAGGGGGGTTGGACTAGATGATCTTTCCAGGTCCCTTCCAACTCCTAACATTCTGTGATAAACCATAACCATTTAGTCAAGTAACGGAGAGGGAGGGAGATTTGCAGGGCTATGCAGTTCAGTGAGAAAGATGACTTAATTTTAGTACCAAAATATCACAACTTCCTCCCACTCCCTGTTCTATTGATAAGATGGAGCCGGCCTCAAGAATCAACATGGACTTGGCAGGATGTCATGACTGCATTTTGAATGTCAACACAAGAACAGCACACCTACTCAACACAGTAATAACATCTTAATCCCTTGTTTTGGTAGCTGAAGTGGCAGTTCATGTTATTGGTAGCGGCTGGAGGAGTACAACTGCACTTTGTTCTTGTGACCTGACCCCTGTCTATTACCTTTGCTTTTAGTGCATTTTACGTAAGAAACAAGCTGCTCTATCAGGAGTCCTGTTCACTGTAATTACAAAAATAAATGCTAATATTATTACTAGCAAACTGATTTGAAATGTTCTGTCAGTGACCTGCAATCTCAAATGTTCATGCAGTGAAGCCACTGCCTTTGATAAATGTAATTTTAGGTAAGCACGACTGACCTTCAATTACTGTGATTAACCACCATAACCCACTAGAACAAACCAAAAATTCTCTCTTTCTTGTGAGAAACCTGGGTGCAAAATGAAATCTGACCACATCCTGTACTGATCAGAGCAATGCTACCTTCCCAGCAGCTGAGCTCCACGTTCACCGAACTACTGTGTGCTGAGCGTGGGCTCAACCTAAAGCACAAGACAACTGCTAAGTCAGCTGCAAAGGCTCTGTCTCCTGAGCTCCAAATAAGCCAAAAAGAAAGACCCAAGATAAACTGCAGGAAGCTTAGAAGAGTACAGGTAGGTAACTTCAGCGTATGTAACACTCTGTATAGCCTTGTTTCTTGGAGGAGATTCTGATACGGCCTTTTTAAGTTGCAATACAGGTAACAGTGTCAGTGGTTTTCCCCAACAGTAATGGCTAACATCCATTGCTCTCATTTCATCCTGAATTTTCAGATTTCACTGCATTCTTTACTTTAGTTAAAACTCAGTATTATATTTGCAAAAGAACTTTGCTTCAGGAGAACAAATGTGGAATTTTAAGTCTAAAATGAGATAGTGGAGACAGATAGCTCAGTTGTTCGCTATCTAAGAAGAGGAACTGAAGGTTAACACCTGTTATTCTTTCACTTTAAAATGAAAGAAAACATCCTGTTTCTAAGCTATATAAAGCTTCATATTACGAATTAGGCAGTTGCTTTAGGATTAAAAGTCTATACCAAGTTTTTAAGGTGTTCAGCTTTTAAATATTTTGGACCACTCTGTGCAGAACAATTCAGAATGACAGTATTTTAGGGTTTACAGTACATCAGTATACTTCAAAAGGAAGTCTAATTTCACTGCTTCTTACTTACGTCTGTGCAGTGCCACAGAACATGATGAAAAAAACTAAGGTAACATTCATGCAAAATTTATGACTCTTATGGCCAGAAATTAAATATTAAATGAATTAACTTCCACTACCTTTCTCACACTGAAAAGTACCTTCCTTTTTCAGCTTTTTCCAAAGTTCACAACTTCATCATTTATGCTTATTTGAATGGCTTTTTGCGACTGGCAGAAGGGAGAGTTTTACCACGCACGACGACTATGTAACAACACATAACCAGCATTGCTGCTTATAGTCTAAAACTCCCTCAGAACAGTCTGCATTTCACAGATGGCTAACAATCAGGTGCAAATTAAAGAAGGCAAAATAAGAGAAGCTCTAAAAGTTTTGGCACAGAGAGCCTTTGAAAGGCTGGTGGCTCTGCTGAAAATGCTGACTTTCATATTCTTAGGTAGAAAACAAACCTCTTTCAAGTGTTGCGGGAAAATATATGAAGGGTAGAAAACGTGTCTGGTGAGTCGATATAGATACAAAAAGGAAAAGAAACAAACAGGAACAGATATTACAACGACCAACATTGATCCTATAAGAGTGGTCACAATTATCCACAAGGGAGTTACACCTGCAAGAGACAAGAAAAAAAATTAACTGTGATTATTAATTTCTGAATATATTGTTTTAGCATTATCACTTGTATAATCTCTATGGATTTTTTTTTAAACCATTACAAAATTGTAACTGCAGGCGTAAGTTTTTGTTTCCAGATGCAAAATACCTCTTAGCTCTTAAATTTTTAGTCTGAACAGGCTGAGGAAGTTCTCAATAAAGTAAGCTTACAAGCCATCATATTTAGACATTTACAGTTACACACACTGGTGATTCTACATGCAATCCTAGGGACATGACTGAAGGAAAAAAGACCAACAGAAGCATCCACAAAGTGATATAATGTAAAAAGCTACTGTACACAGTTTGGTCTTTCAGTAGCGTAGGAGTTGACACACTACCAGAGTACAGGCTTCCACTTTTCTCTTTAAGAAATCTGTAGAAATGGCAGCAAAGTAAAGACAGCAGAGGCCAAAAGTCTGTACAATTCTAAACTCCTCAGCCTTTTAAAAAAATATGTCACGCACAGTGATTTCACAGCAGGCAACGGGAACAAAGAGGTATCCATGCATCACAGCCTAAGTGTTTTAAACCAACTTATGCTTGCTAAGCACTGTTCTAGCCATGAAGTAACAAGCAACATCACCACCAAAACCCACCTGCAATTCAACTGCAGTGCATGCAGATAATATATATGGGAAAAATATATGAGGAAAACCAAATGGTTTGCAGAGTGGCTTCTCCGGGCTTCTCCCAAATGGCTTCCTCAACAACTTGTGTCTCAAATTTTTCGTAAGTTATCTGAGGGTGTAAGTTACTTGAAATACCCATTATGCCTGTGAAAAAGACAGTATCTAGGACTTTATCCTTTCTTTTAATGAAGGACATGAAGCCCCCTGCTAATACGACAGGGTCAGACCACACAGTGGGTTTTGCTGGACGCCACAGACAGCAGCTAAGGTGGCATGGCTAGAAAGGTACTTAACTGCCTTCAAAATAAAAAGAAAAGCATAGAGACAACATAATTGTTGATATTATTGATCACTAACTGCTGTGTGTTACAGAGAAAGAGTATAATGCCCTAGCCTCATGACAGACACTGGCAATATTGCCACAGATGAAGCAGACTGCAACACCTGTATCTCAGTTACAGATACACACAGCAAAGGCTTTCACAAGATAATGAATACAGCTAATGGTGCAAGAAATTCAGGCACACAGTGTGATCAGTGATGAGCCTATGCTCCACTTAACTCTGATTTTCAGGCCTCTGCAGCAAAGTAAAGCATCACACCATCCGTGCTATATTGCTTGTAGTTTTCACTTAGTTTTCAACTCCTGCATTCCAAAGGTGCACAGGTATTAACTACCAAACAATACTGAAGTAACAAACACATCCCTTTTTGGAAGGTTTATGCATTACACTGGTTTTCATTTTGAATGGCTTTGCACATTTCCTAGTTCCCTGCAGCGTGTGTTCCCTCGTGGTGCAGCAGGTATTACCGTTGTGGGTTGTCTGCTCACAAAGCTCTTCGCTCAGTTCCCCAGTCTTGTTCCACTCGGGGATAACTGCTTGCACTTGAATACAATAGGTTGTCCATGGCTCCAACTGAGACAGTATTTCAGAGTTATGTTTAGTATCTACGTGAGCTACCTAATAACAGAGAAGAATACAAAGAATTTGAAAAGCATGAGTGCAGTGAGCGAACTAGCTAAGTAATTGAAGTTACAGGTAGTAGGACAAATCCCAGCAGCTAAAGCTGCAATATGAATAAGGCTTTTAAAGACAGAATGAAATGCCCTGCTTATGTCACAACTGGTAACTCTACATTGATTTCAGCTGTAATCAGAGTGTGAGACCACTCACACCATTGACTTTCTGGCTGCTTCTAACAGCATTAATGAAGTTTTAGGCTACAGAGATGTGATAAATCAGATCTGCCTGCAGAGACAAACAAATGTGTAACCAAATGAGATCAACTGAGAGTGCTGTCGCAGGCAAACATAATTTAATTTGAGATGGAGCAAGTAGGATGGATGATCTAGACAAAAGAAAGAAAAAGGCTTGTGGAAGCTATTAGGTGACTGAGAGCAGATGCAACTTGCTGTTGAGACAATGACTGGTTAAGTCTGTAATTCTATGGTCCCTGCGGAGTACAGGAATCCCTACAACATGCCCCATTGCATAGTAAGAGATTCTTTCTCAGGAGTGAGAAGACTGTAGCTAGGTTTCAACATTTTAAGCAAGCATATACTTCAAGAAACAACCTATGAATTTACACAGTCTATACCTTTTGCTTCTTTGATCTCTATGGAAATTAATAGAATCATAGAATCATTTAGGTTGGAAAACACCTTTAAGATCACCAAGTCCAACCATAAACCAAACACTGCCAACTTCACCACTAAACCATGTCTCTAAGCATCTCATCTACCCATCTTTTAAACACCTCCAGTGATGGTGACTCCACCACTTCCCTGGGCAGCCCATTCCAGTTCTTGATAGCCAGTGAAGAAATATTTCCTAATACCCAATATTTCCTAAACTTTCCCTGGTGCAACTTGAGGCTACTTCCTTCTGTCCTATTACTTGTTATCTAGGAGAAGAGGTTGAGCCTCACCTCACTACAACCTCCTTTCAGGTAGTTGTAAATGGCGATAAGGTCTCCCCTCAGCCTCCTTTTCTCCAGACTAAACAACCCCAGTTCCCTCATTGCTCCTCACATGGCTTGCACTCCAGAGCCCTCACCAGCTTCATTGCCCTTCTCTGGACACGCTCCAGTGCCTCAGTGTCCTTTTCGTAGTGAGGGGCCCAAAACTGAACACAGTATTCAAGGTGCGGCCTCACCAGTGCTGAGTACAGGGAGACAATCACTTCCCTGGTCCTGCTGGCTACACTATTTCTGATACAAATACCTTAATTTCTTGTAGTTTGGGAATTGAAAACCAGTCTGTTTTTTGGGAAATTATGATCTCTCATTTTCTGGAATTGAATGCCAAAGAATTTTGCAGGTTAACAAATACAAACCAGAATTGCATGTAGTGGAGCTGTATTATATGAAGATTGTACTGATGTACAAAGCACTAATTACACTGTGACTGATATCTTCCGGTAAAGGGCTTCTTTTTTTTCCTGTAATAGAGCTCATAACCCTATAATTAATATATTATTTATGACCTTTCTCCATGCATTTTGTATGGAGAAGTCTTTTGAGTTGAGTAACACATCTGTCTGTGGATGAGGCTGTCCACGAGAAGAAGAAAGTAAATTACAACTGGTAGAGATTGAAGAGGTGAAGGTGACTACCTACCACCAGCCACGGTGGTATTCAAAGCCTGGAGTCCCATGAAGAGCACAAATACTTGAACGACATGAGATTTGAATTTAATTCAGCTTATTGCCATGACCACAGATACAGCTGGAGTTACAGCTTCTAAGTGTGTGAAATGCAGAGATCTGGTGGGACAGACTGCATCCCAAATAAATCACCGCTAAACTGAGGGAATAAACTCTCATAACGTAGCAGTTATTTCTAATTATGGAAAGAGCAAATGATACCCAGGATACTCTTTAACTATACAGCTATCTGCCATTTGCTCTGAATAGCAGTAGTGACTAGATTTTATTACACTGTAATTAGTAGAGATACATTTTTACATCCATACAGTTAGCTTTCAGACCTTCGTCAGCACTGTATTTTACCAAGAAAAGCGTGTATCAAAGTCACGGAGTCACAACACGTGGGAAGCAGAAGTTACCTCTGTATCGCTGCCTTTTTTCCAGTACAGTATCCTGTAATTCCATGAGCCATAATAATGCTTTAGAGGCCACTTCTCGTGCTCAGCAACAGGGCCTACGAAATCCACGTGCAGCGACCCGGACTCTGACTTCACTTTTACATCGGGTGGCCCAATGACTGCTATATATTGGAATGGTGGAGAAGAAGAAAAAGTGGAATTCAGTTCCACGTCATTTTCAGTTCAACATTTTTACAGAACCTACGACAATTCACGCTTTAAATAATTTAATCTATTAGAAGACAGTAATTGCCTTTCATGGGTCAGGCATAAACAAATCATTTCCGTATAGAACTGGTCTTGAAAGGGATTTATTTTTGTGGTTAAATAACGGATATTTTTGCAGACTAATTTTCCAATGCACTAAATTGACTCAGTTCTCTTTTGCCAGCTGTGGTGATTCCTGGGAGAGAAAGGACTATTTCTACAGGTTATTACTCGCTTCTCTTTCTGGGCCAAGCTGTTGCAACATCTGTCTTTCCTGAGGAGACCCTCTCTAGTGAAGTGTTTTAACGTTTCTTTCATTGTGATCACTTGGAAAAACTGACACACTTGAATTATTTCTGCATGTCTTAAGGATTGAGCTCCTTAGACTGAATATTAATTATATTCTCAGATTTTGAAAATGGCTTGTCCTTATTATGTTTTGGTGCCACTACCTAAATTAACTCATGAGTAGCTTAGTTATCAACTACATTGTGTCTGCAATGAGCTCTCCATTAGTGTCTCCTGTCATTCCGACAGACAACTCTGCCTTGCTACAGTCAAGCTACCAAGTGTCTAAGAAAGGAAGAGCTCAATATGCAACCAATTTTGCATTCCTCTAGAAATATGTGTTTCTTCAATTAAAAATACAAAAAAAATCGACTTGCTGGACCATGTAATGCTCATGAACATGTTACACTTGTGAAAAAATAACATGAGGAGGGTCTTGGTTACTCTGGTTTTCTTAGGCTATTCCTATGACACAGCGTGGAATTTCTTACAAAAACGCTAGCAGAAATAATAACACAGAAAGGAAAATCAGATATTTTTATCATGATGCCCTGTTCAGATCAGCTAGGATAACATTAAAAATCCTCATGACCTCCTCAGAGATTTGGCCAGTTGGCCAATACTCCCAGGTCTTTCTTTCCAGGTAGTTTTATAACCAGATTTTCTCAGTTCAGGAATAATCTGCCGTTTCAAAGCCAAGCCTGCTCTGAAGGCCCCATGCTCTTTCAGGTATATGTCAAACTACAACTCCGTTCATGATTTACATGTTTGCTCTCTGCTCTGAAAATCCATTCATACTTTCTGCATTACATTTTCTTTTGGCTGTAATTTTTCTTGCAATGGTGTATTTTTTTTTTCTGTGCTGTGTTTCAGTGCTTCTGTTCTAGGCAGATTTAATTACATCAATATTATGCTTTTGGAGAGAGATAACCAATAAAGCATTCTGAAAAACAAGGCTGCAAACTGTAAAATGGCTCTCTGACATCCACGGAACAGAATGATGTAATCAAAGCAAATGAAGGCAGAACAAGAAAGAAAAGGATTTTAAAAAAGTTTTTCTTAAAGATGAAGTGTAACAGAAGTCTCCTGCACGGTTCTGTATTAACAGCTGTGAGGACAAAAAAGCCTTGGGTAACATTAACTACATAAATAATTTCATTTTTGCTTAAGAGTGGCATAAGAATGTACAAAATAAAGGTCGCTCATTGGTAAAAACCACTTCCTCATTCCCCGGTGACAGCAACACGATTAACAGCTCTGCTGCGCACCTTAATGCAGGACAGTGTCCAAATCATCTTGCACAAAAGGCTGTAAAGCTTCACTGAGAGAAGGGCAATACGCTGCAATGAAGACTTCTTGACTAAAAATTAATCTTTCACTGTGATTTTTTTTTAATTAAGGAAAAAAAAGCTTTTTGCCTGACATAGCAATGAAGAAGAAAGTAACTGAACTTATTTAGATATATACAAAGCCTGAATCCTTGAAGAAAAGCTCTCCCTGGCTGAAAAAATATAAACAAAGCCTTACTTTAAGGGAAAAATATACATTATTTCAAACCTTCTCAAAAGAAGTTTCAATTGCTGCCATAAAGCGAACCTACTGTGCAACTCTGAAGTTGAACTTCTGCCTTCAAAAAATGGAAGTGTTATAAGTAAGATTTAATAGTACAATGTAATTAAATTCAAAAATTATCTGCACGCTACAGCTTTTCTTATGGAGCCAAACTGTAAAGGTGCAGACAATAGCAGACAATATCTTTTTTGTGGAAGATTAGAAAAAGGCTTACTGTCATCCATTGGCTTAAATCTGATGGTTGCCCAGTGCGAGTGGTTGTTTCCTGACTCCGCTCTGACCCGTAAAATGTAGTCTCCATATGCAGACAGAGAAGAGACATCACACTCTGTGAGTCTCAAGTTTGTGCTCACATTTTCATACGTCTTTCCAGGGAAATAGATGCTGTACGGAAGAGAAGCAAAACGTATGAGATGGCTAAATTATAACTGACTAAATGTCTTTCCTCTCAATTAACTGGAAAAGTGGTTGATAAAACCAGTTATGACTCATGAACAAGAAAAATTAAATCAAGCATATAATAAACATCATTACTAGTGTGTACACAGACATTAAGCATTTTATATACACCTACAAATCTGCAATAAAGTTAGAGATTAAAATTATCACTCAGCAAATACATGCCCTTTTCTTGACAGTGGCTACAAAACTTGATTCGACAGCAGTTACCAGATAAGTCTGCAAACATCAGGCCAATATCGGTATGCGTGGCTTTGCTGTCTAACTCAGACTTCGTTCAGAACTGTCTTTAAGATATGCATATAAAAAAAAGCCAGAGAAAATAAAGCCAGACTCTTGACTGGAAATAGTATAATAAATGTTATTCTTTCTGTTTCGCATTAAAAGCCCACCTGGGAAAGTAGAGATCAACAGGTAACTGCTACCAGAACTCAGAAAAATCTTCTTTCAACTTAAGATGGCCCGTACCCTCGGTTCGGGGATTTCTCCTCAGCAGGCACTGCCCGTGGGTGCCATCATCTCTCGTGAGACCCGACCTGGAGTACTGCATCCAGTTCTGGTGCCCCCAATATAAGGAGGTCATTGAGCTGCTGGAGCAGGTCCAGAGGAGGCCCACAAAGATGATCAGAGGGCTGGAGCACCTCCCCTACGAGGACAGGCTGAGAGAGTCGGGGCTGTTCAGCCTGGAGAAGAGAAGGCTCCGAGGGGACCTTATTGTGGTCCTCCAGTTCCTGAAGGGGGCCTACAGGAAAGCTGGGGAGGGACTTTTTACAAGGGCAGGTAGTGATAGAATGAGGGGGAATGGCTTTAAACTGGAAGGGGGAAAATTTAGACTAGATATTAGGAAGAAATTCTTCACTGTGAGGGTGGTGAGACACTGGCACAGGTTGCCCAGGGAAGGTGTGGATGCCCCCTCCCTGGAATAGTCCAAGGCCAGGTTGGACAGGGCTTTGAGCAACCTGGTCTGGTGGGAGGTGTCTCTGTCCATGGCAGGGGGGTGGACTGGGTGAATTTTAAGG
>NW_010182917.1:10384-12202 GCF_000695765.1 Mesitornis unicolor
AGGAACCTGGAGGCAGGCAGGGAGCCCACCACTGGGCTGGGGAAGGGGCCACCTCCCGTGGTACAGCTGCACAGACCACTTTTCCCAACAGGAAAGGCCAACATGGAAGGACACTGACAAAACCAAATCAAAGCTACATCAACCCACCAAAAACAAAAAGAGAACATGGAAAATGTGTCCCAAGTTTAAGGCACTGAATGGATGAGCCACCTGCCCACAGTTCATGGGGCATCTCCAGGAAGGGCACAGGCAAGCTGACTGCGTTGGTGGCAGAGCACAAAACGCTGCTGGAGTGAAAAATTAGGTAAGGTTGTAATGTTCAGCAGAACTAAGTCTCTTGTATTACAGATAATAGCTACCTGATGGGAAAAAAAACAGACTTATACAACAGTCAACATTAACATGTGTTTCTGGTTCCAAAAACAGTACGTACAAAGCTGCCTCGGGTGTGAAACGTGTAGCAAATGCCTCTGCCCTGTTATTCATACAAGAAGACAAGCCTCTCACAAGTTAATAGAAAGGGACAACTGCTAATCTTCCTATTAAAAAGGAAAACAAATCACAATCGCACAGCTGTAAAATGCTAATTAAAGAAAGCACAACTTCCCCAGACTTACCTCTTAGATTGGACAGTGTAACTTATATTCCTGTTGTGAAACCCAGGTGCATCCCACTGTAAAATGCTACGAAGATTAACTGAAATAATTCTTGTGTTTTGAGGTTTTGGCACTATTCCAGATACTGTGGGAGCAATCAAAATCAAACAAACATTTTCATACGTGTTTCTCCAGCAATTTCTCAGGCATCCAAAACTTAAATGAGGCCTTCTTTCTCTTCCTTGTCTCACTTATTTTTTCAAGCAGACTTTAATATAATTAATTTAAATCCTGATGCCATTGTTCCTTCTGAGCTTATGCAACAAAACCAAATTAGCCAGCATCAATAGTTTCCCGTAAGCACAGTCTTTATGATATCATCATTCATTATGCATGACTGACTTAGGGCCCATCAGGCTGCTACATGCATGAACTCACTGAGACTGCCAAAATCTTTCTAAGTAGTGCTCCAATAACACTATGGAACAACGTGGGTGTGTGGATTAAGTTGGGTATTTTCCTGAAGAGGAAAATAAACAGCCTTTCTACATAGACCTGGGTATAAGACTGAAATACATTTTTTTAAATTCCACTATAGCTTGTTTAACACTGATTAGTGTTGACATTTAAAATGCTTTACTCATTCTGTTATTAAACTACCCTTTTGAAAAACAGAGATAAGCGAGAATTACCTTTGCAGGCAAAAGAGCTATTAAATAAACCACACAGGTTAATGCATCATTAACTGGCACTCTTCACAAGTAACAAACACACAAATTATTTTGTTTTATTGAAACTGAATAAGGAAAACTCTAAAGTTGTATCAATGAACAGCCCATTACTGTCATGATAGTGGCCAGTTTGGGGAAACGTGTGGCCAGTTTAAGTGGCTGCGGTGGCACTGAGCGCTCTCACCATGCCCGGAGCAGCACAACTCTGCCAGCCGAGGCCAGCCTGTGCTGGAACTTGGGGGCACGGCTACACCCACACTCCCGCAGCTCCAGGTTACTGTGCGTGGCAGAGCCTGGTTTCGCTCCACTGGCACCCTTCATACCCGGGACTTGCACAAGTGTCCCAAACCGAAAAGGAAAGTTCCCGTTTCTCAGCACAGATAGGGCCTTCGGGGAACAAAAAAGCGCGGGGGCGGCGGGAGCTGGGCCTCCGCCGGCAGAGCATCGGGGGCGGGCGGCCGCGGGCCCTTCCCTGCTCCCCGTACAGCACC
>NW_010182918.1:0-201 GCF_000695765.1 Mesitornis unicolor
ACCTACAGGGGGTGTGAAAGGGAGACAGGGGGGTAGGAAGGAGCGTGCCTGTGTTAAATTTGGCACATGGAAAGAGGAGCATGCCCATGGGCTCGCAGGGGCAGAGGGAGCAAGCGCTTGGTGGCTGCACCTCATGTGGGGCAGCTGTGAGCGGTCTGGCCGTAAAGGAAATGGCTTCTGTAGGGGAAAACCACAAAAGCA
>NW_010182918.1:304-637 GCF_000695765.1 Mesitornis unicolor
GGCGGCTGCGGCCTCCGGCTGGGAATTTCAACCGAACGGCTGAGAGCTGGCGCCACGGCTGCCCCACACTAGTGGGAGCCCCAGGGAAAACGCCTCAATCGCTGCATTTCTCCCAACGGGCTATTAATAATTAAGCCACTCTTTTAAGGCAAAGTCAATAGAGCGGCTGGGTTGGGAGCTGTTTGGCAGAACCACCCCAGGAAAGCCAGCCTGGGTGGAGCGAGACATCCTCTCGGCAGCCCGGCATGGGAGTCGGGGTGCTGTGCTGCCCAGGGGGCAGCGGGGTCCCCAGCAACCGAGAGGGGGATTAATGGCGCCGGTTCTCTCACTTTG
>NW_010182918.1:715-942 GCF_000695765.1 Mesitornis unicolor
CCGGGAGCTGAAGGAAGGCAGTTGCGCGCCGGGCCAGCAGCGCCAGCACAGGCAGATGTCCCCTGCGGCGCTGCCCAGCTCTCGCTGGTGGCTTTTCCAGGTGGTGCTAATGCTGGTGCTGTGGATGGTGATGATGGCACGATCACGGTCAGGGTGTAAGACCAAACCCTAGCTGCTCCTGGGCATGTGAAACCCTCCCGGCTTCACATCCGTTCTGCAATTTTGGG
>NW_010182919.1:0-30576 GCF_000695765.1 Mesitornis unicolor
TATCTGCTCACACCTCACGCAGGTGGAATCCCAAATGATTGACTTTATGGGAATGGCAACACATACGGCAGTGAATGTGCCCACATACCTCAGGGAACAAGGCATTTGCTCTTTTAAGAAAACAAACGAAAGAATAGAGACAAATGAAAAGCCAAAGCCTCCACCAACTGGTGTCCACCTACACTGTCTGCACTGTTAAAATTCTCCCATGGAATCAACAGAAATCATGGCATTTTAGGATTTAGCCCTGAAATTTCATGCAGTGGGATTTTCTTCCCAGAATTTGCTCAATTTCTTTTTTTCTTCCTTAGCAGCTGCTTGTTTTTTTTGCATCTGCCTTGCTTGTTGGCATTTATTTTGGTTTTTGCTTATTTATTTCTCTGGCTGTTCATCTTGTGTACAGTTTGTTTATCACCACTTCCAGTGTATGCTCATTTCCCTTTCGGGATTTTATTTCTATGTTTACTTATTTCTGTCAGGAAAACTGTCCTTTCTGGTTTTCCTTGCCCTACTTAATGGTTACGTATTGGTGACACCTAAGTGATACTGCAATTTATTTTGCTTCTAGCTTCATACTAACTTTCATACTTTGCTTAGCTACCTCTATCATACATTTTCCACATTTTGCTTTTAAGCTAACTGAGATCTTGGTTTAAACATAATAATAATAATAATAGTAATAATAATAATATTTCATAATTATATATAAGAAGAAGAAGAAGAAGAAGAAGAAGAAGAAGAAGAAGAAGAAGAAGAAGAAGAAGAAGAAGAAGAAGAAGAAGAAGTCGTCAAAGAAGAAAAAATAAAGATTGAACTAGGTATTAGCTTCAACCCAGCCTCCATCCAGAAATACTGGAATCAAACCAAAAGGAAGCAACTAAAATAGTATAGTATGTATTACAGTAAGAGTCAAGGCCAGATATGTACTGGTCTCTACCATTTTCTTCATCCTGAGCTGGAGGTTTTTAAAGAGTAGCTACCATCCATCAATTCTGCAGTAAACAATAATGTCCACTAAGACAATTACAGCAAATCTGATGCAAGTTGTCAGCCATGAGAGAAATTCAGGTGAATTGCAGTCAGGTGTGTCATAGGAAGCTATCAAAAAGGCCAGCTAGCAAAATGCAAGATAGGTTTAGGTATGTGGCAGCAAATGCAAATAATGAAGTAGTGAGAGAACACAGGACACATAGGCCCCTGTTTGGTTGGCTCGGTAAATTCTGAACCACTGGGTATGTAATGACACACCTGCATGGAAAAATGAGCATGCTAGGGCAGCAGAATGTCTTGCGTCTGTATGTCATATACTTTGACAGGCATTTATGGGAAAAGTGAGTTCAAGTAAACTAGTGTGACCTAGGCAGTGGCACAGGACTCATGGCTGAGCACATATGCTCACGTTATGCAGCCACTTCCAGACTAAATTTCAAAAGCAGGATTTCAGTGTTACTGTACTGTTTGGTTTGGTCATGCAGCTTTCTCCACTGTAGAAAGGAACTATTCACTGGCTCCATGCACGCTACTGCCAGCACCTCTCAATGTAGAGCTTTACTGTAGACTGCCTGTGAAACTAATGAGGTAGAGAGCACAGGCCAAGTATCCCCCATCTTACCTTCTGTGTCCCCCTACCAATTGCCTAAGTAGAACACATTTATTCAACTAGGCCTGCAAAAAATATTGTTTGTCGAGGGCTGCTTAATGCCTTGGGATTTGCTTACTCTTCAGTCTACCCATACTATCTAAACCACATCTTATTCCTGGATCTCAGAAAGTAATACTATTTCTGTGGCAAATCACATTAGGAAAGTCATACCTGCCTCTTGGGTACTGCTAAAGGGGCATAAATAAATGCTTAACAATTATTTGCATGAAGGAAATTTAAAAAAAATGTAGCTGGCCAAGCTGCATCAAGAGTAACAAAACAAAAAGCTGAAACGATGGATAAACAAGCATAAAAGATACTGCATTTCAATTCTCTGTGGTCCTAGGCAATTCAGGAAATACAGCAGCATTAATTAGCATTGAATTTCTGAATGTCATCACACAAAGTCAGTGATACAAGTCAAAGTATTTTCAGAGAGGAGAAAAAAGAAGAAATTAAAAGCCAAATTAAATTAAAGTCATTCTATATCTGCTACATCATATATTACTGAATTAACAGAACTGTAGACTTTTGATGTCAGTCCAGAAGACTGCAGATTCCTCCAGGGCCACATGTCACTGTGTATTATATGAGCACAGTACCATGGAAACCTAGTGAGGCGAAAAGGTTGGCATATTTTGATTTTTTTTTCACTTTCATTGAACAGTTCTGCCACTTTTACAGTATAAAGAATGACTTCATTGGGCTGTGATTTAAAGAATATTTCCCGTTGCAAAGGTGACTGACCACCAGAGTGTGAGCCTGCCTTACAGATAAACAAGGCCTACAAGAAATTATGCAAAAAAGTGAAGACAGATTTCATCTTTGATCTCAACTTTGAATACAACACACTCATTAAACTGTAAAGGCTATCTACCACTCAATGTACAGCTGGAAAGCACATATGGATTAATGACAGAACTGTACAGAAGCAAGGAAACATAGAGATCAGATACAGGTTTGCTCTGCTGTGCTAAGCTGATGTATTTGAAAGCAGCTAAAAAAATTACTGTGCAAAAGCATCTCAAAACAAGTGAAACCAAAAGCTTATGTGCAGGTGCATTTGATGGCAGCGTGCTCACGCTCTGGCGCTCCCAGAAGTGGCTTTGGCGTGACCCTCATGGTGCAGGTCTGGCAGATCCATTCTGCTCTGCACATGAGATGTGATGAGAAATTATTGGAATGTATTCCCAAATCTTCTCCTACTCTTCCTGTTCAAATTCTTGTTTCTAGTATCGGTGGTTCTTTACTTCTGTCAAACGACAGAAGGGAGAGGAGATTTTATCAAATTGGTCTGAAGTGAAACTGGTTGAAATGCTTTATTACCGGTTTCTTTTCTTAGTAAAATACACCTTCCCAGCAATTTTTTTTCAGTATGACTACATTTTTGCTTTGATTTCCATGTGCTGTTTCTCTGAAGCCCATTGAACATTTTCCTGCTTCTTATACCATAAAACTTTTCCCAATTACAAACACACTGTTATATTTTTCAGTGAAGAAGCTGTGTGGAAAAACTAAAGTCCTAATTTTCACAAATTTTATTTCACTTGAAATTTATCTTTAAGAAATAGAATATAGAGATCTTTTTTTTTTCTGTCCCTGAGGTTGAGCTACAGCGAGCAAGGTGTTTGGCCCTTCTGTTAAGAGACAAAAGCTGGAGCTGCCAGCTGCCAGGCAGGCACCGACATGAAGAAGACCAGAGAAGAACGGAACTGCATTTCATTGTGGGGGTTTTCAAACTCACTGTTTGCACCTGAGTGAGGACTACTAGGGATTAACGAATGGGCACAAAAAGCAACTGGAAGGAGTTCCCCGAAGCCTCAGTTAGGCACCCTGGAATAGTGTCGTCATTATATTTTTTATTTTCTTTATAATAAAATCAAGGACTGATTAGGACTGCTACCCAGGAAAAGGGAAATTTCAAATGCCATAACAAGGCTGTGCTTTCATGTTATTACTGTTGGTTGATGCACAAAATTCAGGCAATTTATTTCCAGATAACTGCAGGAAACACTCTTCACTTCAAGGGAGAAAGGGTTATACCTCTTCTGAAGAATTCCCTGTAAAATCATAGAATCATATCACAGAATCGTAGAATGGTTTGGGTTGGACCTTGAAGCTCATCCAGTCCAACCTCTGCCATGGGCAGGGACACCTCCCACCAGCCCAGGCTGCCCAAAGTCCTGTCCAACCTGGCCTTGAAGACTTCCAGGGAGGGGGCATCCACAACTTCCCTGGGCAACCCATGCCATTGTCTCAGCACCCTCACGATAAACAATTTCTTCCTAATATCTAGTCTAAATCTACCCTCTTCCAGTTTAAAACCATTCCCCCTTGTTCTGTTGCTACTTGCCCTTGTAAAAAGTCCTTCCCCAGCTTTCCTGTAGGACCCCTACAGGAACTGGAAGGCTGCAATAAGGTCCCCCTGGAGCCTTCTCTTCTCCAGGCTGCACAGCTCCAAATAATCAAGATGAAATTTGGTGTCCTGTTCAACCTCTTACCACACCTACAAATCGTTTTAATAATAATTGTTCTATTTGAATAATATCCTTCTAATCGAATATTGATTGAAAATACAGTAAATTTCATAGCAAAGGTCAATTTTCCAAAGATAGGCCTACAGTTATCTGCTGCTACTTAAGCTATATTGACAAATTGTCAGAATTTTCTGGCATTTGCAGGTTTTGAACCGTATTTCTAAACCAAATAAATGTAATCCTCATGTTTTTTAATTTCCTTTTAAAGAATACTTATACAAAGGTCATTTTTTTCAATAACTAGTTATAGCTGAGCTCAAATAGAATATGATTATTAAATTTACTTTTTACTTGAAAAAAACAAACCGTAAAAGCAAAGGTCAAGCAGCCATCAATCATAAATCAATTTTATTAAAAGTGCACAAGATGTCAGAGATCCAAGAAATCCCCAAATACTTTATTTTTCAATTCATGAGGCCCTTGATCCTTTCTGTTATACAAGTAATGAAAACCATTACAATACATCATGAAGAAGACATATTATCTTGTAAGAGCAGGAATTCCTTCCTTGGGCAGGACACTGCTTAGATGAAGATACCTGGTTCTCACCAAATAGTGATGAATATGTAGACAAAGGAAAATCAGCAGTGAGGTGAATAATGCCTAAGTTCGGTTTCAGTCTACTTACGTCCTTATGGTTAATTTAAAAGCTGAGTATGTAAAATGATGATCATGGAAATTCTGGATCACCTAAAGTGCCTGCTTCACTAGGTTATGCATTCAATTAACGCAGAAAGGAAACAAAGGGAAGATGCCAAGACATTATGGTCCTCAAGAATAAAAATGCACTTTAATATCGATAGTTGTTTCATCAGCAAGAGATCAAACAGAATATACAAAAAATCTGATGGAATACAAAACCAAATTTCATGAGCACAAGGTGGGGCTCAGCTAGCATGTTCCCCTGATTTAGTTTGCAAATAGCTTCAGAACACCTGAACTGAATTTCAGCTTTCTTATTTAACATGGCATCATCTAATACAGAATACCACAGCCCACTAAAACAGTCTGTATAAACTGTAGTTCAACCACGCAGAAATGAACAGTTTATGGTAAATTAGAGGAGAAAAAACAACCTGACTGTGAAACTCAAGATTTGATATCTCAGTAGTATCTCAGAGCACACAAACTGAAAACGATGTAAGAAGAGAAGGGTTAGAATAAATCTGATAAAGATTTAAAAAATCTCATTATTCATATGACCGACAAGGCAAATTAACTATTGATGAAGATCATTATACTAATTTCAAATCAAACAAAACCTCATAATTCTGAAGATTCTAAATCCAACTCCAGTTTATTTTATTCACCTTCACTTTACAAGAGCCAAATGGCTAAACTGCTCCAAACGAATAGCTTATGATCGGATCTGAGAAATGCTGATCCCAAAAATGGTGAGATTTTTCAGCTCTTCAGAATTTATTACGCTAAGTAATGTCTCATTAAGTTTAGAGCATGGATTGTATGTTTCACTGGAAATAAAAGAACTTTTGCCTTTGAAGGCAAGATTGTTGTGTATAACTTAACTATTCTTCATACCACCGTATCGCTGCAAGTCCTAGCCCCAGGTCAGCCTCCAGTTACCGTGGACCCTGCACAAGGAGAAAGTGAAAAACACTCCCCTTCCTCCACTAAGTTAAAAGTTTATGATAAGGGACAACAGATGGACAAAGACAGATGGGATGAACAACGGAACAACAAGGTAATATCACTTATCATAACAAGCTATCAGTAGTCCCTGCCTGTCAGTATCCAACCGCAGTCACATACTTTGTCAGCACTTGAATCTGAAGACATGATATGGAGAGCAGGGGATGCTCTCAAAAAGCCTCTACCAAGCAGAAGGAAAGTATGAAGGGAATATAGGGTATTTTTTGATAAAGGTGACAAGATGATGATGATGGAGGCTGGTGTTGACACTTCTGCATCAAAGAAATGGCATCAGGAGAGAGAGAAAAGCTCATGTGGGAGTTCAAAAACCGAGAGGTATAGCTCATGCATGATGTCAACAGGGAGATGCAATGAGGGTAACACAAAGTGGCAGGACAGAAAATTGTCTGCAACATCATTCTGAATAGGTAGGAGCAGGCCATGACTGCATTTGCCAAGGCCAACTGAATTAACATTGCAGTAATTGACACAAGATAACAAGCTAAGACAATAATTTTAGGTTTGTGGACCAGCATAAGCCATGTATTAAAAGGGAACTCGGAGTTCAGTAAGGCTTAGACATAGCCAGAGGCAAAGTGAGCTCCAGAGTCCAAAATGATGTTAGATAACAAGCAGATTGCTACAGTAACTAAGCAAGCAGTAGCTGGGACGTCTTAGAGTGAAGGAGGAGATCAGGGTTTCTTTTTCAGCGGTATTGATATTGATGAGAAGATGTCGGAGAAAAATGTCAGGATTTTATTCCAGATAGAGCACAGCTGGGACAGATAAGGCAGAAAGCAATCTGACTGTGTTCAGAGCACAAAGCCCTGAAGAGAAGCTGACAGCATGAGGCTGCTGCTTGTGAGCTATCAACCTCAACTTATGCCCAAAGAAATGAAGAAAAGAAGGAAGAATAGGCATATGTTTTAGTCTGAATTATCTGTGTTCAGCTTCCACCCCATCATATAGCCAAAAAACCACATGAAAAGCAGCACATAAAGTTCCTCTGAGGATGCTACCATTAAATAAAAGTTTTACAATTAAAAAATCAGTAAAAAACACAAAACTTTTCCTAGAATAAGGTTTCCAGTACAGTTTTGTTTCTGCTGTTGGAAAGTTCTCATGCTACATTTTTTCTGATACTGTTTTAACAGTTTCTCCATTTAAGCTATTTCTTCCTTCTCTTTGAGTGAAGCCTTTTAAAAAATATTTTCTCATCTTTAAATGTTACTGGTTTCCAGCATCAAATGGGGTCCAGACGCTGGCACACTGGAATGCGAAACCCAGCTGCAACAAAAGCTACGTTTCAGTCTCCACACCTTTGGCCCTGTCTATTGGCCAAATGCTTTTCCCAGAGACAAAGAGCCCACCAAGCAAATGACTGTCACTATGAAATACTGCAAGCCTTCCTAGGTGAAAAGTCTCTTCACTACAAACTGGGCTCACACTTGGAATAGTTCTTCTGAGCCTACACTTAGAACCTTAAAACAAAAAGAAAGGCCCACTTCAGACAGAAGTCTGTCCTTGGAAGGGAGGCATGCCAAAGACCTCGTGCAAGCTACCAGGGACTTTGCTGTTGCTAGTGATTGTACGAGGAAGGTTCCCAGCAGCATTCCAAGATAAAAAAACAGGATAAATAAATGTCGCTGTTATTCTGCTGACATGTTAGGAAGTCCCTTGCCAGCGAATCTGTAAATAACCATTCACAAACCCAAATGAAAGTTCAAGTAAAAGCAACTGTCCTGCATCAAAGAATCAGGGGGGAAAGCTTATTATCATGTGGCAAACCATTTGGTCTACTCATCTTTCCTGCAAGGGCCACAAATGCAAGAATCAAAGACAGAGTAGCAGACAAAAATCTTAGCACTTTGCTCAGTTTAGTTTCTAGCTCTGAAACAGCTTTGGAAAAATTATTATATGGTGTAATAGTTCTCATTATTGGAAAATATATGCTGAAATTTAAGGGTTCTATTACCTTTACTTTATATAATTTATTTTAAAAGTGAAATCATAGTATAATACAATTAAACTTACATAAGCCTTCAAGGCATCCAGCTGTGTACTACAGCCTTGTCTCTGGTGACAGCTATCTTCCTGGCAGCACCCTACACTGAAAGTGCACTACTATTAGATCCATTCGTTTGAATTTTGGGGCTCTGTGTTGTAGATTTTTGTGGAGCATTGGTGGAATGACAGACAATGATTCATAGACTGCAAGGTCTTAAATAGCAAGACATTAAGGTTAAGAAAGTAAAGGCCAGGAATCAGTTTCAGTGCCAAAGTGGAGCAAACGTGTTATAGTCCACGGCTGATTCACATCACTTTGAAGGCAGTGCACTACTCAATAAACCATGTATGTTTTCCAAATGGGCGCGAAGGTGCTATGTAATTCAACTTTGTGGAGACAAATGTTGCCTTAATATAAAGGTATATAGAGAAGACTGTAGCTTCTGAATCCTTAGAGCTACTGTTGAGTACTGATAAAAAGACATTTTTAAGACCTACCTTGCTCATTAGGGGTAGATTCTCTCTAGTGAACACTGTATATTGCCTTTTTTGTGCTTCCTACCACTCTGCTCTTCTCATTATTTCTTCTTCATGAGACTCAACTGAAATCAACCAACATATTTTATATCTGTATCTTTATTTTCTTCACTCTTCAATTTTTCCTTAGGTCTAAAGTGTCTATAGTGGAACTAGGTTTATTTTTCAGTTCACAAGTACTTAATTCCTCTAAACCATGTACTAGAACATAAATGTACAAATATAGATGTGAAACCTTTGGGCTTATGAAGTGAATGCCACACCACGCTGCAGACACAGGCAATCCCACCATTGCAGCCATGCCTGCCGGTGCCTGCTGTCTCTGAGAAGCCCAGCAGCCAGTGCAGCATCTCTGATCCTCAACTGTTGCTGCAGGCCAACAGCTCCTGCACTTCTCATCTTTTCAGTACGGCACCCTGCAATTATTTATGTGGGAGTTAAAAAAGTACAGCATCCCTAAAGGCATATCTGAACTACACAGAAAAATGGGAAAGGAAATTTTATGAGTTCTGTTAAGGAAATGAGAATTCCACTAAAAACCAATAACAGTTTTGAAAACAACATTTCCAATGTCTTTAAAGCTGCACGCCTCAAGACTACAATAAACTTCCCTGAGAAATCACAAGAAATCAGCTTCTCACTCTATGGTAGGAAGAAGAAAGGGTGTATAAAGCACTGCACAGAATGTGTATGTGCTGAGTGAACTGCCAGGTATGCCCACCAGTACAGCATGTAAAGGCAGCTGCTCCATCTGTGCAAGATCTCTTCCCTCTATCAGGTTTCCACTTCAGCTGAAATGTCAGAAATTGGTGTCTAGGGAGAAAAAAGCAGAATGTGCACCAAAGATGAAAGGCATCCAGGCATAAGCACATCAAGATGCTACTGCAGAGTTAAAAAAAAAAGAAAGGACTGGCTGATTTACATTAGCAAAAAAGGTATGTTTGCAAAGCCAGCATGCTTTAATATTTAAAGATGTATCACACATCAATAGCCTGTGATTACCTCACTCTGGATTACTGCATCCTGTCATCGCTGCAGTAAGGAAGAAAAGAAATTCTTGATTTCTCAGTATTAGAAAGGGGATTTACAGCATTAATTTGCATGCTGCCTTTCTATGTGCAGTTTTGTCCAGTGTTTAAAATGGCACTGTTCAGGGACTGTCTTCACAGTTTTCCAATAACATTTAGCAGAACACTTAAATGTATTTACATTAAATGGAAAAATAGGAAAGTGGTGGCATAGAACATCTAGTCACCCTGAATTCCAAACACTGGAAAACTGTATTCAACAGAGAGCAAAAAAACATATAAAAACAGTCGGTTGCTGTTATTAGCCATAGTTCCCTCAAGAGAAGTAAAATAATTTATTCTTGTTGATGATTAACCATGTGGTTTTGCTAACTGTGAGTTTTTCCCTTGATCAGTGTTCCAGATGTGTATCTTTCTCCTCTCATTAAAAGTATTTGTATTCCTGTATTTTCAACAGTTCTTAGGTGTTCATAAATGAGGGGGGGCAGGGGGAAGACCAGTACAATCAAAGGTCATACAGTTTTAATTTCTAATATTTGGGAATGGAAATGGTCTTGAATGGGGCAAAGCCCTTCATTTCAATGGGCTCTACCACGGTTCTTTGTTATTGCTACTGCTATTTGACAACACCATTCCAAAAGGGTGTTTTGAAGACTCTCTTCTAAGCACTTTTTCCATTATTTTTCAAAGCTGAAAACAAACTTTTCCAAGTCTGCTGGTTGCTGTCAATTTTACCTTGATGTGCTGGATTTACATCCAGAGATGCTGGCCCCAAACACGTTAGGAAGACAGAAAGACCAGATGCTCAAAGGTTTCCTGCCGTGTGCCCACAGTTGTCCCATCCGCTCAGAACTGGCAGCACTGCAGTGCATGACAAGGAAAGATGATGGAAAAGTAGCTTGGCTTTACTGCAAATACTCTGGAGCCTTTAGTATTGATCTGAATGAGAATTCAAAGCAAACAAGACCCTTCTGAATAGGTCTAGTGTGAGTCGAGGCTGGAGTCACACTCTTATCTCTCCTTCATCACCAAAGTAGCAATTAGCTGCTTCCACACTAAGGCTGAGATCAGCTTCTCAGGCCTCTTTGCCAGTAGTGGTTCCTAGCATTTCACAAGGACACTTACAGTTCCTCACAGCAGTTGTATTCTACCTGACAGCTCCATGTTTGAGTTGGTATGCTGCTATGCAAAGGTCAGTTATCTCCAGCTCTTTTTTCTGATTAATTTGAAAAGGCAGCCTGATCACTGATGAGCTCTTCAGGTTCTTTGTAGGCAATGTCCTTCCACAGTCCAGTACTTTTATAATAACTTGTTTGGAGTACAGCAGGCTTCCTCTCTAAGGCTCTGGTAGATCTTTAGCCCTTGAAATCCTATCTTAACTTTGAAATTAAAAAAAAATGAATGTATTTTTTATTTATATTTACTTAAACATTCTGTCTCTTTCTGGTGCCATACAGCTTCACTAACCTTACACTGCACGTAATCAATATTGCAGTTGGTTACTCCCTGTTTGACCTCTCTATTGGTTCATATAACACTACTCACATAGATGAATTCTCCTATTTTGCTGATTTTTTTTCTTACAAAATCAATGTTCAGCTTTTCATTTCTGAGAATATTTGTTTTAGCATCAGTTATTTCAGTCCTTGCCTAGCCAGCTACTTTTGTTAGCTTAGCCTCATACTTTTTGGATGTGTTTTTAGTAGTAATGTTTGCATTATTCAATCAGTAATAATGCCACAGCACACAAGGATGTTTGTTAGTGTTCACCTTGAGATTGTTTCTTCATTGTTGAACTTAAAGAATGTTTTCATAGAATCATAGAATGGTTTTGGTTGGAAAACATCTTTAAGATCATTGAGTCCAATCATCTAACCATTCTGCACCTCCACATACAGCTATGAAGATCTGACTCCATAGGGCTGAAAGTTGTTCTGCAAGATCCTTTCATAGTCTGTCAAAGCCTTTTGAAAATCAAAGAAACAAGAGGAGCCTACTCCTTTATACACTCCTCCGCAATTGCTAGGACATATATCCAAAGTGTTGAGAGCCTCAGTTGAGACTGTTCCTTCTTTTGCATTCAGTGCCACTTTACCTCTCTTACACTTCAGGAACCTCAACATCTCTCCAGCTTCAGTATTCAGCACGATCACCCTGTTGGGGCAGTCTAATAAAACTCTAATGTTTCCACTGTTGAGGAAAAAAATATCTTTTTCTCAGGCTTCATTGCACAACTCCCTCTGTCATTAAACTGGTGCTGCCAGGTGCCATCAGCTTTTCTGATGGGACTTCATCCATTTCCTTCTCCCAGTCGTTTCTCGGCCTCTTGCAGCTTGCAGTAACGCCAGGCTCAGAGTTTCCAGCCTGCACTACTGCTCAGCACGAGGGTTGTCTCAAGTAGTTAAAGATTTCTTTGAAGTGATCTGCACATCTGCTTTCCCTTCTGTATTAGCTGTGAATGTTTTTATCCTTTTTTTCCTTTGTTTGGCTCATTTCCTCCATTTACTCTCCTGCTGCAATGCTTTGTCTTTTCCAATTATAGCAGCAGCATTATCTGTTACATTTTTAATCTTTTTTCTGTCTTTCCTTACAATGCTTTTCTCTAATGGTTTAGCTTCTGCTACTCCTTCTGTGTCTTCTTCCAAATTTTTTTTTATTCTTAGCATTTTGGAGCTCTCCCTTCCCTCAGCAAAGAGCCTGTGATTTTCTCCAGTTACAACTCTTGCAGTTTAATGACGCTGCCGCTGAGTTGATCTTGGGGCTGCTGAGTCACTTTCACCTGTGTTTGACAAAGCCTCAAATGAATTCCTCAGCATCGATCTGAGCTTCCTCACAGTATCTCTCTGCAGCTCCATTTTGTACTGTTTGCCAGTGCTGACTACTGCTTGAAGTCACTAATATGCAGTTTCTTTTACAGGTTGGCAATGCCAAGATTTTGGTCAGTGGTCCCGGTGAAGGTTTGGAGTAACTGTGTTTTGGACAACTGAGCTGAATTTTGGTTTGCCACCTATCAAACGTGCAAGTCCACATGAGTAACTATGATGCATTCAAGAGTCATGAAATCTAACTCCAGTGTCCTATCTCAGGTCATGGCCTGCGCTGCATGATTAAAGAAGGAGAACAGCAGTGAGTGACCCCTCCTGGTCTAGCCTCCCAGTTTCCAACAATAAAAATTATGGACTTCCTGCACCAGATGCTTCACAAAACCCACTGCGTTTAAAACAGCCAATAATGTAAATACCCTTCATGATTCCTTCTAAACTCTATTTGAATTAATTAATACTTTGGGATCCATGATATTCTTTGCCAATGAGGGACATAAAGCAACTAAAAGTTGTATAAAACAGCTGTTTGATTTTTTTAAACCACTTGAGAGATCCCTTGAACACTTATGAATGTTCTTAAGAACATTCTCTTAAGTGAGATCTTAAGAGAAACCATGAATATTTGTTCACACATCAACATCTCCATGTCCTTCATGATTTTATATCGTATTTCCTACACTGTCTTTTCCACTGTTATCTCTTGGTTACCTACAAGAAGTGTAGCTCACCTAGCCCCTTGAGATTGTATTTAAGAGTTTTTAGTGGCAGACCTTGAAAAAAATACTCTCATATCCACATGCTTACAATTCACCTTCACAGAGCTATAAATACATTTGTAGGGCATCACACTCTCACAAAAGCCCACTTCCCACACTTATCCACGGAACCAGAAATTCTATTTTTTGTTACCATTTCCATGAATTTGCAATCATGTAAGTTGGACCTACTGATCTTTAGTTCTTGTTACCATTACAGGAAGTCTTTATAAACACAGACAACACATTTCCTAATCTTCCATTCCCCCTCTACTGCTATTAATGTAAGCAGTAGCTTACTTGACAGTAAATAATTCGTCAGTTTTGTAGAGTTCTTTCAGCAGTCTGAAGAGGAATCTTTAGAGTAACCTTTAGAAGTTCTAAAAGAAGAGATTTAAAACTTTAGAAACTTCTAAACATTCCTCTGAAGAGATGCCTGGCTTTTAGAAGCCATTCATCTGGCTTTGCTATAGGCTTTGTCTATTTATTACCATTCACTTCATCAAGATCTCTCACTCGTGGAACCACTTCGGTTGATATTTACCAGGTTTCCCTGTGTATCTTTATTATTACATCCTAGGTCTGTAATAAAGACCATGTTAAAACAAAAGTCATATTGTCACATTATGTTAATAGCATTTCTGTTCTCATTGCTATGTTCTTTAGGAGTAGCAGATCTTTTACCAATGGTAGCTCTTTGACTAACTGGCTTGGATCTAGCACACACTTCACACTACTGGTCAAACCAAGCCGATGAGCAACTCTTCCACAGCAGTTTTCACTACAAGTACTGCTTGGTCATAATATGTGTAACCACTATGATCTGAACAGCTGACATATTTCTTCTCTTCTCTAAAATATTTCTGATCTGCATTCACTCTTACTGATATGCTGATTTTTTTGAGACCAAGGTTGTCAACTCCATCACAATCTAAATGGTTCTTATGGACCTTTATAATTTTTGTCCAAAATTATTAAACTCATAAAATGACAGTCAAGGTGCCAGAAGTTTACCTACTTAAGGTGCTTTCTGTTGGCAGACTAAAACTTTTCAGGACCTTAGCTTTTTGAAGTTAATATTTAGCAGGAGCCTCCATAAAGTACAAGCATTAAGTAGTGTTTTGCACAGTCACTTTTATAAGAGTGGCAAACTGATCCCATTTTACTGAGCTGACTTTACTGATCAACAATTGTACCAAAATGCCACATATCTACTCTTCATTCTCTTCAGCACTGGGGCCTTAATTTTTTAATTCTTAACCCTCATCTTTTGCTCTTTTAAAGACTTTGATGATTATTCCTTGATATGGTAGCAGCACGTAGTTCTTTCTGTTAAAATGCTGTATTAAAAATTATTTTTGTTACTATTTGGATACTGTAGAGCCATACATGGGAGAGAATCCAAAAAATGTTCTTCTCTGACACCCACCCAGCACAACTGAAACGAGCAGTTTAACACAGTAACTTTAATCACAGACAGATACACTAACCTAATTGAGGTTTGTTTCATGAACAGTTGGAAATTCTCAAAATGCAGATATGTTGAATACACTTCATTAGCTGCTCTTTCATTTTCATGACTCTCCCCCTTTGGCAGAGAGTACACAGGCAGTTACTACTTTTCTTCATTCACTCAAAATTTCTGTCATTATTCCATGTAACCAGCAGTTTTCTTATGCAAATACTCATTGTTCTCAGTATGCCCTTCATACAGCTTCATGGTAATCACACAAGATCTTTTTCCTTTTAAAATCATGCTGTACCAACAAGATAAAGAACATAAAAGGAATCCAAGAAAAAACTCAGCTGAATGACATGAAAAGCAATGAAACATCTACTTCTGTTTCCATTCCTTGAAAACACTGATTATACAGGAAAGGATTGTTAATCACCATATTACTTTTTTGTAATTACTCTTTTTTCCTTTTCTTTTTCTTGTGAGAGATGCACTTAGAGCACAGTCAACTCTCTTCTAAGGTGGCAAAATTATAATTGAATCCAGCTCTGTCCAACTGAATGAAATGCAACATCTCAAAGGCATCACTTCTCTTTCTGGTAAAAATAATGTTTTGTTTCATATCTGGTTCTCACTCATTCAGATGTCATGATGAATCTTTCATGGTAAGAGGTAGTCTGGAAAAAAATAAGCTCAAATTTTTTTAGAAATAATGAAAAGCTCTTTAGAAACAAGGAAAGGTGTGCATATGCCTCTTTGGCATTACTTCGGTATTAAATATTCAGATCCTGTCTGGTTCTTTATTCATAGCCTACTTTGGAGAAGTGGTTAATCATCACAAAAGTATAAATGCACCTTTTGTTACCAGCGGGTTTTGTGAAATACATGATTGCTATAGTATGTTTCATAAAGATTTATCTTTTTTCACTGTAGTGGATACATATACCAGAACATATATAAGTGTACAAGTGCAAAAGTGTATGCAATTTTACTCATCTCTGATCTCAAGCTATTTATGAGGAAATATAGAAATTTATTATAAAACATTCAATCTCAGTGTAAAAAAAAAATCAAGCCAAAGTTGCAATAGCTGCATATGAAGTCATCTACTCTGTTCACTTTGTAGGCCTAGAGAGTAGGTTTTTTTACTCACAAGGAATGCTTCTTTCATGACGTCTATGACAATAAAGGCAAGTAACATTTCTACATGGACTAAAACCTCACAGAATTTGACTGAAATTCTTCTGCTAAGTTAATGTCAGGCAACTAAACAGATGCCTACAACAGACTTTTCATAATGAAAAACTTTATAAATACAATTAAGTCTATAATTTGAATAATTTTATACAATATCATTAAATAAAAAGACTCTGTCAGAAACAGAAAAGAAAAAAAAAAAAGAATGTTAGTGCTCGTGTGATTTCCTGCCAGGATATTAAAGTCTTTCAAACTGAGCCATGTATCTGTAACAGAGACGTTGTAGGTTTAGTAAGACTGTGGGATCAAGTGTTCCAAAAACCAAAATGGAAATGCTTATCTAGTTACGGAAAGTGGATGAAGCTATTAATTTCAACAATGCAGCATACTGCGTGTACACCTACATCTCCCAAATGTTGGTAGCGAATAAGTGCCAGCTTCAATTCTAGGTTTTTTTTGTTGTAAAATGTAAGTTTCAAAGAATATTCTGCATTTACTGAGGAAACAGAGAGATTCTACAAGATGTTACATGTTAAAAGATTTTGAGAGGTAAAAGCAGAAAGTTCATTAGGTTAATACATAAAATATAACCGTAGCTTGCATCAGCAATGTAGAAAGACTCCTTAATATATCCATACTTCAGAGAAAAAGAAACATTTAACCATGGAATGAAGTTTCAAGTCTCCAGGAAGTAGAATTATTTGGAAAGATTTCTCTTTGATATAATTATTTTCCAGCTACTGTCTCAAATATATTGAAACCAAAGATCATTTTCAACAGTGGTAAAACAGAGACTTTCAAGATCCCGAGACTATAAATACCCACATGCCTCCTTAGGTTCCTGTGTAATTGGCCTGATTTTCCAAAATTACTTCAAACGTAATAGGTTTCTGTGATTTTTGCTGACCATCTATAAATGTAATCAGATTTCACTGGGAGACACAAATTGCTTAGTGGTTTGGGGTTTTTCCTTAAAAGATTACATAAACAATTTAGGTTCCTCCACACCTAAAGCAAAGCATTCCTGTTTGGAAATCCCATCCTCTCCTTGAGTTGAGCTCCTTACCTAACACCTAACCTAAAGGAGTCTGCACCACAACATGACCAGCAATATCAAAGTAAAACATGTCTGCTTACCTTTGCCTTGCGAAAATGGTAGACCACCAGCATGCTGATGAAGTCCAGCAGCATGCAGAGCGTTTGGAAGGAGATGATAGCCAGCCGTAAATACTTGTCCTCCTGCGCGTAGCAGGGAGTATCATCTGTACAGGAAGAACATCCTTCCCTGCAGGGCAAGCAGGTGTAGACTTCCTCCGACAACTCACCGCCAGAAAAGCGATTTTCTGCATCCTTTCCTGAAAGTACCAGAAGGGGAAGGGCTTTAGCTGCACAGAATGAGCAGCTCGTCCATACAGAAGCAAACCAGCCCTCTGTTAATGTCCTTTCCCTCTCTCCTGGCCTTTTTCATTAAGTTACAAAATGGCTTTGCCAGGGCTGCTTTTCTCATTTCAACCTCCTTTGTCAGGTCCAGAAAATGCAGACCAATTTAGACAGGAGGGACAGTGAGCTTATCAAATGCCAAACACTTTCCTATTGTATTTAAAGTGGGCTAAATCTGTGCAAGAAATTCTTTGAAGCTTCGGAACAGGGAAAAAATTACATCAAAGATGTGAGAATAAGGAAAGGATTTTACACAGACACATGAAGAGCAGACCCATTAACTACTTCATGTTCACAGTACAAACTCTGATCCTCTTTCAGATTGTTCCACAATTTCATAAAGATACTATCCAGTGAATTAATTAGCTTCAAATTAGAGAAAACCATTCTTAAATAGCATTTGTTCAGCATGCTGTTGCATGATTGCACTATTCTGCCCCCAAAGCAAAACCAGTTGCACTTACACTAAGCATAATTTTCCATTGTTAACACAAGCACACCAGGAAATTTGGAAAACCTACTGGCAAGTTAATATTGTGCCTGTGAAAATCAATGATTCTTGAGCTGACATCTCGTCTATCAAAGCAAACCCACCAACAGAGCACACAGGAGGACTCCTACTTTTTCTGATTCATGAACACTTGCCCATACCCCCCTGTGCAAGACTGCTTACCCTACAGGCAAATTTATGGAATAAAAACATGAAAGAAAAAGGAGGCAAAAAAAAAAGTTAAATAAGAAGGAAAATTGAATTTACTTAAAATGTTTAATATAAGTAGGACAGGCATAGGAGTTTCCAGAAACAAGAGAATGTGGCTGAAGCCAAATCAATGCTGTGTTAAAATGTGGGATAACTTCTCTCGCTTTTCACAAGACTAGAGAATTGTTCCAATGTTTGATCAAAATTCTCCTCCTCCATCAGTGAAAGTAATAAATCATGCACTGTTCAGTCTTAAGTCAACAGACAACCTATTCCACCGAGGCTGCACATGCATACTGGCTTACGAAACTCTCTTCAGACTTACAGCTTGAAACATTTGAAGCAGAAGGTTATCTACAAGGTTATCTACCATCTTACTTCTTGCTTTCTCAAATCTATGTACGAACACACATATCTGCTGACAGGCGAAGCCTGGGAAGGCAACAAAGAGGCTGTATACCCAAATCTGTTTATTTAGCATGCTGTTCCAGCCACCCTGTGCTCCTCGTTCTCAGTGCAGAATGCTTCAGTCCTGCACCCTGCAGTGAGCAGAGAACACGCTGGTAATTCTCAGGAAGACTGTGGATTTCTCTTTGGAGCTTTATTCCAAACAAAGATGTTGGAAACCTGAATATAGCAGTGTAGTGCCGAGTCATGCTGGCAGCCAGATTTTCCTAGATACCAGCAGACAATAAGAAGAGATCTTGAGTCCTTTTGACCCAGAGTGTGGGAGGCAGGAATGGAAATGCTGGAAAAAATCCATGCCTGGGCATCCTAAGTGCAAGGTCCTGCACCTGGGCAGGGACAATCCCAAGCACAAATACAGGCTGGGTGGAGAATGGCTCGAGAGCAGTCCTGAGGAAAGGGACCTAGGAATGTCAGTCGATGAAAAGCTCAACATGAGTCGACAATGTGCACTTGCAGCCCAGAAGGCCAACTGCATCCTGAGCTGCATCAAAAGCAGTGTGGCCAGCAGGGCGAGGGAGGTGATTCTGCCCCTCTACTCTGCTCTGGTGAGACCCCACCTGAAGTACTGCATCCAGTTCTAGGTCCCCCAATATAAGAAGGACATGGAGCTGTTGGAGCAGATCCAGAGGAGGGCCACGAAGATGATCAGAGGGCTGGAGCACCTCTCCTATGAGGACTGGCTGAGAGAGTTGGGGCTGTTCAGCCTGGAGAGGAGAAGGCTCCAGGGGGACCTTACTGAGGCCTTCCAGTTCCTGTAGGGGTCCTACAGGAAAGCTGGGGAAGCACTTTTTACAAGGGCAGGTAGCGACAGAACGAGGGGAATGGTTTTAAACTGGAAGAGGGTAGATTTAGACTAGATATTAGGAAGAAATTGTTTATCGTGAGGGTGCTGAGACAATGGCACAGGTTGCCCAGGGAAGCTGTGGATGCTCCCTCCCTGGAAGAGTTCATGGCCAGGTTGGACAGGACTTTGGGCAACCTGGGCTGGTGGGAGGTGTCCCTGCCCATGGCAGGGGTTGGACTGGATGAGCTTTAAGCTTCCTTCCAACCTAAACCATTCTGTGATTCTATGATCCCAAGAAGGTGGAAAACCTCTAAGGAACACTAATTCCAAAGAAATCCTAGGACTGGAACTTCTTTTCAGAGCAAACACTCACAGACCTTAGCCCACTATAATTTCAAGAGCTTTGCCAGAAATCATGTTCTTCATATCTAACATTATATCTCTGTTTTCTGAATTACAGCTAGAGCAACGGATGCACACTGTCCTCTGTCAGAGAGAAAAGTCACAGCCTCCCACCTCCCATCTCTGTATCCCAATCAAGAACGCACTACTTACTGCCAGTGTTTTCCACTTCATTTCTTCAACATTTGCACTCATGTCAACCTGCTTTTCTACCACCCACCTGTTCCTTTATCATTTCCATAAAGAGCTGCCCTTCAATTAGCCCATCTACAAAAATACTATTTCATCTCATTAAAACCTCACATTTCTCAGCCATGCATGACCCATTTGTTAATGTGTTTTTTATTGTGGTAACTAAATCAATTATTTTCAGTGTAAAAAACACTGAAAAAATATAATTTAAAACATAAAGTTATGTGATTACTTAAGTCTCAAATATTATATTAAAATGGCTTGATAATATTGCATGGTCCTAAACTTGCTATTCTTACTTTATTTCTGAAATGCCCAACCTTGAAAGTTGTTGCAAATACATTATAATGTATTTTATCAAGCATTTTCTTATCTGAGTCATGCATGGAAGTTTCTTCACATGTATGCTTGTCACATACTACAGGGATAACAGACAATAAACAGTTGCATGTTGCAGTAAATATCTCATGGATAAGACTTCATAATGCAACAGCAAGCCTTTGCTTCGATGTGTCTGGTGTCACGCTGTCTGCCGTATACAAAGGAAGATCATCGATATGCATCTCCTGCACTCCCAGATATGACTGATTATCTGGGGAATCTCTTTTGACTTTGAAATGATTCTTCATTATAGCTAATATAAGAAAGATAAAAAAAAAATTATCTACTTGAGATTTCACACAATGTGATAAGGAATTATTTACAATACCCATCTTTTTTTTTCTCCTTCCTAAAAAAGAAAGAACATTTTTCTGACCCTCTAAAAGAAGTGCTTAAGAAAGAACCGATTATTGTATTTCCTAGTGACTGGGAGCTTGTTTGTCTACCCACACCCTGACTTTACGTCTCAGGGCACTGCTGCCCACTGTGTTGCTAAACATGTCTACCCTTTATGTCTGTCTCTTCACCAAAGACAATGTAATGTCAATTCAAGCCACAGACAGCCCAAGCCAAGCATGAAGTTACTGCCTCTTACAGAACTGCTACAGATTTTCCTGTGCCATGCCTTCTCCTGTCTCAGCAGCTCTTTGGGATTACACGTCTCCTCCACTGAAAAAAAAAAACATTTTTCCCTCCCCAAAAGATGGCAAAAGATTTTGAACACTGGTAAGGTAGACTGACAAGAAGCCAGTTCTTCTCCATGTAAGGCAGCAGCAGATCTAGCGCTGACACAAATGAGAAGGAAGCAAACACTGTGCTGCAAGAGTTCAAACTGAGGATCAGGAAGGTGTAAAGAAGTACCATCTTCAAGGAAAAAGGAAAAGAAAAAAATGCAGTAACAAAAAAAAGGATAAAATGGAAGGAGTAAAGAACAAAGAATTGGTAGAACAAAGAATTGGAAAGTAGGAATAGGAATGCAAACTAATATTAAGTATAAGAAAAATGCTTGAGTACTGGAAAAATAAAACAGCTTAAATGCTGCAGCTATGTCCCCTCTGTTGTATTTTTCCCTAGTTTTTCCCTCTTCTATCACAGTCTTATTTTTCTGTGTGATCAGCCCATCTGTTTTGAAATGGTCTCCTGAGGGTAGCTCTTCATCAGCTCTGGTTCCTCTAAGCACACTCTGCTAAGCAAGGGGTGCCTCAGCAGCTGCGATGTTGCCAGCTGAGATCTTCCTGCAAAGTATGCGCTACATGCCAGGGCAGGGATTGGTATCATCCCAAACAAAACCATCCCAGACTCCCGTGAAAACTCAGCAGGCGAACTAGAGAGCACAGCACATGCTGAGCGATGAGCAGGACAAGAGATTGGTTCTGCCCCTCTTCAATTATAGCATAAATTAGGAACACCACCAGTAGCATTGGTGATGTTGTAGTAACTCAGTGTGTGTAAATGTAACTGGAACTGCTAGCATCAAAACCTGGTAATCAGCCATGGTCACGATCCTCACCCAGAAAGGGATCACTGAAGTCAGTCTGACAGCCTTTATATGTGCAAAGATCTGCATGTGTGAGTTCTGTTGAAGAATCAAAGCCAAAGGACAGGTGTAAAAAATGGGAATTCCCATTGAACTCTTGATACTTTTTGATCATAGCACTGTTAGAGAAAGTAAAGTCCCATATCCAGACAAAAGAGACACCTTTTTATGTGTGCAAGCACCTTTATGCACAGGGCAGGTTCCACATCCAAACAGCATGCATGAGCTGAGCAGAATCTCTGCAATATATCCATGATGTATTGCTAAATAATAAACTTTTAGGTTGAACAAGCAGTGCTGCTATACTAAGGATCTTCCAATGCAAACTTGATTATCCTGTGAGGTAGAGAACGTAAGTGCTTTGGAGAAGGATGTTACAAAAATGTTAAAAATGTATGTAATCAGCAGTTAGCCTTTTCTATCTCTACTAATACTGCTACCTAAAAAATGAGCCATTAGCAGAAAGTGCATAATCATGTATTCAAGCACTTACAGGTTAATGCAACTTGCACACATAAAATAATTCTTTTTCTAAGATCAATTTCTGTCCTCAAAAGAGACCCTGGAAACACGGCAATAACTCTGTGACCCACTAGTACCCATGGTCCTCATTAACTAATGCGGAAAAAACAGAAGGGCTTTACATATTTTAGCACTGTCAGTTCTGAAGAACAAACTCAGCCTTGGGAAGGAAATGTTCTCTTACCTGGCTATCTATTCAGTAAGAGAGCAGTCTAAATTTCAGCTGTGGCCCTGTTCCACACCCACTTTGTGAACCCATGCAACCTCTGTGTGAGCAGCAACAGAACTGCTTTAAGACAGAAAAAAAAGACAACTTGTAGAATCTTTCCCATGGAGGACACTGTTCATTCAACATTGCATCTTGGCATTCAGGGCCCCAGCTGAGTTTGCAGAGGAGGCAGATAAGCAATCCCTTAAGCTTCTCCACCAGCAAACCATATAGAGTGTCCAACATCCCTGCAAAGCCTGTCATTTTTTATGTGAGAAAGAAGAGTTCACGAGTAACTAATATAGGAAAGAACTTGCAAGCTTTATTTGCAGCTCTTGAGTCCACACCAAATGATTTATTTAACCCAGTTATGATGTACTCTGTAGCACAGGTGCCTGCTTTCACAAATACCAAGTCATATAATCCTACACATGATTTACCAGTACAAAACACCTGAATCTGTATCCTTGAGTATTACAGAGGTGCATGTTAAGGTGCTAAATAGAGATATTTCTGTAGTGGAACAGGACCAGCTGTGTTCATGCAAGGCAGGAGATAATACACCCAGTCCTGGGCCAAGCTTGGTGGAAGCTACTCACCACCATTCCCAGGACATCTCATACAAAGTGCTCTTGCAGCAGAGAGCTGATGACCTGGACTTTGGCTAATGGATAGTGCGAGGAAGCTGGGGATGGTATTCACTTGAAAGCAGGAGGCAGAGAAGGATGCCCTGTTACAATCACACCTTCAAGCAACATCTTTACACCTGTGACTGCAGTATGAGCTCTACTAGTGTAACTGCAACAATTTCAGCACAAAACCTGCGCAGAGATCACACTTTGGTTTTATGATGAAAGTAACAGACAGCAACTTTGGGCATGCAGTTTTTATATTTTACCTGCTGAGAATCAATCAAGTTGGGTTTCCCTTACTGTGGGCCACTCAATCTAAGTACCCCACAACGTGTGCCCTGGGCAAGTATAGGCTGTATGTCATCCACACCATACAGGCAATCAGACTCTCAGGCCTGATGCATCTCTAATACCTCATCAGCAAGTATCAGAGTTTGGATGCTCACCAAAGCCTGCAGAAAGCCAGAGGCTATGGCATTCTAGTTTGCCCTGACCAGAGAGAAAATTACTAAATTAGTTTTCTCAACACTTGTGCTTGAGCACAGATGCCAGAAATCTCTATTTCACCACAGCAAGACTCCTTTTCATGTTTTTAAATTTATTTACAAATCAAATATTCTTCAAGTGGGTATGTTTTACAGGATCCTCAGGAGTATTGCAAATGACAAACCAAAGAGCTAGAACTTCTTAAGTGATTATATAATCCTAGAGTTGGAAACCACTGTGATTTTACTGTATAACCCTGATGAGGATAAAAAGGAGCCCTGCATTATTAATGCTAGCTCTATTTTCTTTCTTTTTTTTTTTTAAAGTCAAGCAAAGGCACTTACTCTGAAAGCTGTTCACTGAGAAGATGTTGGGATGATAGAATCCATCCTTGCAAATACATTTGTAGGCTCCAAGCACAAATCCAAGGCCTTTAATTGGCATGCACTGTGAGAAAGGAAGAAAAGTCATGCAGATGATCATACAGTGATATACTCAGATGTACGTTCAAGCATAAAAACATTACAAGACACTGTGAGTAGACTTCTAAGAACAAACAGGCACCCCTTCTAGTCTGACAGTATTTTCTCAGCAAATTTTCCCATAGTCATATATCACTCCAAGTTTTTTTCTTGTAGCTCACCACCAGCAAACAGCAAAGACAGCCATAATCAAGCCTGTCCCACTGATAAATTGACCAGGTGCCAAATTTGACTCTTGTACTTCAGTTCTAGGTGGGCCTAACGCTATGTGAGGAAGAACATGGACATCAGCAGCCAAGTCACCAACTTTCTTCAGGCAGCACATGCCGGTGCTGGTGCCTCCACCACAATGGCAACCATTGGTGGAGTGGAGATGGACCCAGTCAAAACAAATTCAACAACTGGTTAAAGACCTAAAGACTGGTTAAAGGCTGCAGACTGAAATCTGACCTAGGGGAAAGAGAGGAAACCTACATCAACACGAACACCATACTTCTAAGTTCTCTTGTCCCTTTGCAAGGAAGTAATATGTGAAACATGTTTTGTTTTAACTCTTGCTTAATTTTAACATCAGGAAAACCACGGCAAATTTATTACAGTGACAGAACATCTGCTGTCAGATCATTTCTGTACAACAAAAGGACTCTGCCTAGTACAGAGGGAAGAAATGGTTCAGCAACATAAAGGCAGAAACACTGGAAAAATTACTTTCCCCCAGTATAGCTTATATTACTTTATCAGATCAAAGCAGTACTAGATACCTTTCCTGTCAGTATAGTGTACCTATACCAACATGCCTCCATGAACAGGAAGTAGACACTAGTAGTTCCTCAGTGAACAAATGAATTATTTAAATAAAACATCCTCTGTCCTCTCACTTCCTTATGTTTCACCCATTTCTAACTGTGACTTCAGAATATGCTTCAATCTCTAACTGCCTGTGACTGGGAAGAAGATGCAGAGGACAGGGTTTAGTGAAAAGTATCTGATCTTCAAAAATCAAAGCCAAACCAAGAGAGGACAGTCTGCACAGACACTTAAGAAAAACTTGATTTCTTAATCTAAAATTTCAGCTTTGTGACATAATTCTGCCTGACACTGGGAAAGCCACTTTGCTTTTCTTTGCCTCGGTTCCCCAGATAGCATCATCTTTCCTCACAGCCTTTGCCCAACTGATGTCCATGCACACACCACGGGCCTGCAGGTGCTATTGGAAAACAACTAACAAGCAGGAAACTGGTATGCAAGAACACTGAAAATTCATTCAGTCTTCGCATACACATGAAAGCAAGAAAAAACGGAAAGAGAAGGCACAAATCGTTTTTCTTCACACTTCACCTTCACCCTACAGAAATGCAACTTGTTGACAAGGTGGAGGACAGGAGAAATCAAAGTGTGATGAGTGTGTGTGAAAGTACGACAGCGAAACCTCTTCAAACAAGCACAAAAAAAGAAGTTAAACTAGTAAAAAGAATTATTCAGGGGAAATTTCTGTTTTGCCTTTCTGGCTTCTTGCTTTATAATGGGAAGATACGTGCTGCTATAGGGACTGCATTTTCCTTTTGAAGACACAGAAGAAAAGCAGCAGCTTTTACTGAATTCTGCGAACTCCACAGCACCCCTAGTACCATATCCATAATCCATTCCCACTGAATGAATACTTCATATAAAATGTGTCACGGGCTCATGAATCTGTTTTGCATTAAAATAAATGCTTTACTAATGAACCTTTCACACATATCCAATATTCACACCAAAGAGAAGTCTGTAACTGTTATTTTATTGTTGCTGACCAGTCTAGAACTTGAAAAGGAACAAAATATTTCAAACTGTTAATTTTCGCTGGTCTAGGATATTATCGTTCTTTCCAGTCTTTGGCAGCTGTAATGCACACCTTACAAACCATCAGTCAAATTCTGCTTCTTGCAGTCCATATAATCCCATGAAAAGGTGTAACAGGGATCAGAACATCAGTCTATTGAAAGAAGGAAAGGAGAGAAAGCAGTTTCAAACTGCAATTTCACCATGCTCAACATTGCATGGAAACAGAACTATTTACAGTCCGATATTTTTTAAGAAACTGCAGCAGCTAGGCAGGAAAGAACTGTAAATATCATGTGGCCAAAAATGGAGAAAATAGTTCTTTGGGAATGAAAATTCCACTCTTTTTACAAACCATTTAACAGTTAATATTATATTAACCAATGGTGGCAAATATTATGGTGAAAAAGGGAATAAATAAACTGAGTTAAGAGTTTGCTGGTATACAGAAGGAGTTTAGCAAACAAAGTCCAGATGTGGTTAACCAGGGTTCTTTTGTCAGACACAGAGGTTTTTCCTGGCTGTCCGTGGGTGAATTCACACAGCACACAACAGGAACATGCAAGCAACTTTTGTCCTTGCCCTGGCGAGTGGCACCCTGGCTCCTGCAAGCCTGGTGGCAAAGCCTGAGGCCTGCAAGGCCGCACAGGCTCAGCCACGGCAGCCCCAGTATCGGTTGTGGGCTTCAGTCTGCCAGGGGCACATAGGCTGAGCAGTCTGCAACAGACTGTGTAGACACAGCCAGTGAAATATTAATCTGCTGCTAAGGTACTTCAGATTTGATCCATATAGAACTTAGCACTGAAAAAAGCAGATGTGTGAAAAATATCTGCCTCCACGTAAGCAAAAAAAGGAAGCATAAAACTGACCTGGTTTCAGATTTCATTATAAATGTGAAAGAAAAGCTGTGGGAATTAGACCACCCTATTCCTGAGTATTTTTTTCTTCATTAGTAGCCATCAGCCTTTTAAACATCATGCTTTATTTAATTCACAAAAGCAGCTACCTTAGGTTAAATCTGAAGCTCTATGTAGGTTTGTGTCACGTCTCCTCTGCGCCCAGCAGCAAGTGTCAAGGCAAACAGTGAAAGATGCAGAGTAGCTATCAAGTGAACGTTCCCCCATATGCCCTGCAGGACATCATACTCCTAAATGGAATCTGTATTGCTTTAACTTCCAACTGTTAGTTCTTATAGATGGCTTGGTTACAATTAAGATCAGCTTTATTATGATCTTTGCTTAAAAGAGAGTAATAGGCATCTGTACAATTCACACATTACATTTATTCCAGCTATCTGTTAACTGGTATTACATTTTCAGCTTTACAGTATTGTATAACGTAATGACTCTCAAGCTTAACAGAGTATGCTTTATATTATACAGTCAGCACAAAAAATGAGATAGTGAATATTTATCTTGAAATTATTTATAAATAAATAGCTCCTGAATCAACAGACACAACATCTAAACCAGTTAAAAACAGGTTGCATTGGTTTAATTTTATGCTGCTTATTTTAAAGGACAAAGTTGGAAAAATCTTACGTGATAAAGAAAATCTCTGTTAGAAAGAAAATAAATCCTTTGAATAACCTGTGCAATTGCTTTGCAAGTCTGAGCCAAATCTTCTGGCATAAGAGAGCAAAAGCCCTTCATCAGATCAAATTAGCCAGAAACCAAGTGACAAACTATTCAGCAGAATACACAAAGTAGGTGTTACATTCACATCAGAAAACAGAAGGGGAGAACAGAACAAAAAGAAATTAGTATAAGAGAATCACTAAATAAATCTGTCCTGCGGCATTCTGGAGCACAGGGGTTAAAACAGTAATTTTAGAAATTTTTTTTTAAAAGATTAAAAATGCAGCCAGCCGTGTCTTGAGTATTTCAAGTTTTTCAAAGAGTAGCTTTCAAAATCTGTATTTCTACATGCATACAGCAATGAGGACATCTTCCTTTTCTAAAGTTGACTCCTTATTCAAAGGATGTAATAAGAGCAAACTCATGATAGATAAAGAAATAATACAAATAAGCCCATATTTCTTTGCCCTGGTTAGGAGCAGCACATAGGGGATTTCTAGAAAATGCTATGTATGCAAGAGTAATTTTGTGCCTTTTGTGCACATGATGCCCTGCAAGACTCCAAGAGCCTCTTTCTGATCCTGCTTACCATGTTATAGAGCACGCTCACTCATTAAAATAAATGAAAGTCAGAGTAAAATTCTCTATGCCAAGGTCAATGACACCTCTGTCATTGAAAAGACTTTACCCATTCTATTTTCTCACTTCATTTACCCTTCAAGAGCAGAGTTTCATGTTAAAGTCTGTTTGCAGCCTGCTCAGAAGTGTACAGTGAGCACATCCACACATCCAAGGGCCCTGTGCATCACCCGAGAGCCCCTCGCTTTCCTTCAGACAGCTCGGGGAGCAACCAGCCAGCCAACAACGTTACTCGTAAGCTGCTTCTTTTAAATACAACATTTTCTTTCAAGAGGGCAGGACGGGGCTGGCCACTCCATAATTTATACTGCAGGGTTACGTAGTATGCCCCTGTAGCTTTTCTCCTCCCATCTGAATGCATCTGTGAAGTTAATTCTTTCCTAAACGCGAGTTTTAAAATGTGTTTTCCAACAGCAAGGGACTTACAATGACAATGTTTAAACCCTGAGTCAGACAAAGCACAGTACCAGCTGATCTGATTCAGCTTAGAGCAAAGGTACCCATCAGGACAGTATTTGACTTGATAGTTTGATGCTTTGCTAAAAATTCCCCACTGCTTTTTAATGTGATTTTTCATTATTCTGGTTTTGTTAAGCTATGGAACAAGAGTAAATATTGAAGGTAAGAAGCCTCAGCTCATTCATCATACAAATAATTATAAAGGACATGCGAGTAATGACAAACCACTACAGAAAAGTTAAGGTCGAGTCATCACCAGTCCGAGCAGGAAGGCATTCACCTAATGCAAGAGACTGTAGAGTCTTTAATTTCTAATTAACCTCTTTTGCAATGTGAATGCATCTGGTGACCAGGCTGTCAGCCTGAGGAGATACAGGATTCCCTTCCGGTTCTCATCTCCATTGCTCCCAAGATGCCAATGGTGGAAGTGGAGCATTTTGCAAAGAAACAGAAGAGAGGAGGTCAGAAATATGCACAAACCATGGTATTTGTTCAGAAGATAGAGGGGAAAACATTTCATTTAGCAGTGCTTGAAAGCAGGGGACCTGGGGACCGCGGGGGGTTAAGCAGCAAAAAAGTCACCACCAGCTGCTGTCACGCATATGGAGAACCCAAGGTAATCTTACAAACCATGTTTCCCACAGGATTCTTTACAGAAGCATGAAAGCACAAGAATTACAGCAATTTTCAGAGGATGGGTAGCTTGGATACTCAAAGGTTCTCAGCAATGACAGTGTTTAAGACAGATTTTTCATTACTGCTGAAAATACCTGTGCAGGCTACAATCAGACTACTTATAAAAAAAATAATCTCTTTATATGACAGACTGGAATCATCATGGGTAACCTGAATATCATTTTAGAACACATCAAACTTTGCTTGTGATTGATGTGCTAACCAACAAAATTACAATTTCTCCTATCCTAGAAAACTGCATAGGAATTCTAGGAAAACCTGTTAACAGACACCAAAGGGACTGATAATTTTATAGCCATTAAATAATGCAATGTGATTAATCTGAGGGCACTTTCTCAAGGCCAGATTTCCTTGGCTTTGAGGATAAATTAAGACATATTTCACTATTAGCACAAGCTAAACTGCATTTAGAGCAAAGTCTAATTCACTTCCTTAGTGTCTTACCTACATTAGAGAGAATTCTCTTCATTTTTTTTCCTCTCACTAGGATTATTTTGTGCTTTGCACATGGGAAATACTGGAAACACCAAATATTATCTGCATAAGACCTTCCAGAAGCTGTCAAGGAATATTCCAAAATACACAGAGGTCCTTTAGAGCTGGATGTCTGGTTCTGCCAACTACTTCTGCATTCATCTGTGACTTGAAAACTGTTGCAAAAGTTTGCATGGAAGATGCTCCATACACTAAGATGGGATTACAAAAGCCTGCCAAAAACTGCAAGCATGTGAGGCATTTCCAAAAACATTTTGGGGGGGGGGGTAGCTGGATCTGTTCATGATCCCCATGAAGGTTGCAGCTCTGAGTAGTGGAGTACTCTTTCTCACCAGTCCACTTTCATTCTGAAATCCATTTTGCACATTTATAAACTTTATTAAAAACATTTATTTACAATACTAAGAACAGCCATTCCTATTTTCTTCTGAAGGTCAGCAGGAAATACCGGAATAGCCAGTTCAAGACAGCCAATCATCAAGAGAATTATGGAGTTTAAGAAAAAAAAAAAAAAAGTCATTCAGAACAGGAAAGAGTAATAGAGGGTGCATGGGAACTGCACAGCTCTTCTCACAGAACGGAATGGCCAAATGCTTGCTGGACTGCACCATTTTTTAAAAAGAGCCTGACTGTTCAGTACCACCAGCATGGACAGCCTGCTGGCTCCGCTATTTGGACAGGGCAAAAATTTCTCATAGTTCATCCAAACACTAACAAATAGCTGCTGTAATCAATGGGTAACTTAGATGCATAATTCAAGGAGGGGAATAGAATGGTGGAAAACAGTGAACAGTATTTAAATAAGTTGACATGGACAAGATTGCTAAATCAACATTTTTTTAAAATCAACATTTAACATGGGTTAAAAACTGGCTGGATGGCCGAGCACAGAGAATTGTGGTGAATGGAGCTAAATCCAGTTGGTGACCAGTCACAAGTGGTGTTCCCCAGGGCTCGGTTTTGGGACCAGTCCTGTTTAACACCTTTAACATTCAATGATCTGGATGAGGGGATTGAGTGC
>NW_010182920.1:0-1307 GCF_000695765.1 Mesitornis unicolor
GCTCGCCGGGTCCCCGCGGTGCCGCTCGCGTTAAGCCGAGCTGAGCCGGTGGCATCCAGGGGGGATTTACGAGCAGGAGGGTGCAAAGCCCCGGGAATGCAGCCAGGGTGGGCACCGGGCTCTTCGCTTCACCCGGTGGCAGCACACGGGGCCAGGGCACCCGGTGACACCGCGCCGTGGTGCTTTGGGGCACCCTGCCCACCCCAGCTGGGAAACGCTGGCTGCTGGGTGGCACCCGAGCTGAGCCGGTGGCATCCAGGGGGGATTTACGAGCAGGAGGGTGCAAAGCCCCGGGAATGCAGCCAGGGTGGGCACCGGGCTCTTCGCTTCACCCGGTGGCAGCACACGGGGCCAGGGCACCCGGTGACACCGCGCCGTGGTGCTTTGGGGCACCCTGCCCACCCCAGCTGGGAAACGCTGGCTGCTGGGTGGCACTGGGGACCCACTGGTCCCATCCACCAGCACCTCTTGGTGTGACAACTGCAAGGGACGAGTGTGCCATTCGTGGGATTTGGGGTTTCTTGGCATTTGGAGGTTTTTAGGGGGCAGTTGGTGGGGAGAAGGAGCTCCCCTTGTCCTGGGCTGTACCCCGGCCTGGCTGAGAGTGCAGTGGGCTGGCACACAGCTCAGCACCAGCCCCTGCTCATGTGAGCGGGTGTAAAGGATCTCGTTTTGGTAGTGAATCAATAGAAACGGGGGCTCCTGGTGACTCCGGTCCCATCTGCAGTCCCTGAGCCCCTGCTCTGTGGGGAAATGTCCAGTATGGGATGGGGCTGTGGCTCCGGGACATCTCCCAGGGCTCCCACAGAGGGGTCAGTGGGGCTCCCACTGTGCCTCACTGGGGTGCAGGAGTTGGCAGGGCAGGGCTGTGCTGGCCAGAGGGGGAATCCCTGAGGATAAATCCCTGAGGATACATCCAGGAGGGTAAATCCAGGAGGGTAAATCCAGGAGGGTAGACACATTCCCGGCTCATTTACCCACGTCTCGGCAGGGCTTGGCTTTGCCGGTGGCAGGGGGTCCCCAGCACACTGAGGTGGCTGTCACCGCCCTGACGTGTGTGTGACCGGCTGACAACAGCCTGCGGACTGACTGCTGGCGGCTGCTGGTGACGGTGACAAGTCACAGAGCGATGTGAGCGTCACTGCTGCAGTCACGGGGCTGGAGCTGGGCCGTGGGGGTCCCAGAACAAGAAGAAAGGCAGTGTTGGGTCCCCAGAAAGGGGACGGGGCTGTGAATCATCCCCATGGGGGGCACGGGGTTGGGGTTTCGCACCACTAAGTGTCCCCTCCCTTCCCCAGGCCTGGAGT
>NW_010182921.1:0-6480 GCF_000695765.1 Mesitornis unicolor
GAGTGGGGGTCGGGAAGGGGGTTTGGGCGAGGTTTGGAGGGACAAAAGGGCGCTGGGAGGAGTTTCTGGGGAGCAGGTTGCAGGGAAGGGGGTTTGGGGAGTGAGTTTGGGCAAGGGGGATTTTGTGAGTGGGTTTTGGGGAGCAGGATTCATAAGGGAGCAATTCGGGGGGGTGCTGGGGAGGGGGTTTATGGGGAGCAGGATTTTCCAAGCCGGTTTTTAAGGGAGCAAGTTGTGGACCATGGGTTTTGGGGTGGAGGGGGTTTCTGCAGTGAGGTGATGCCGTGGAGGCTGCACACCCCCAAACCAACCTTTTGGGGGTCCGTGGGCTTAACCCCAGCCTCCCCAAACACCCCCTCCCCAGGTCTGTTTTAATTGAAGGTTCAGGTGCAGCACAACCCTGTGAGCTTTGGAGGCCACCGTGCCCAGGAGCGGTGACACCAGGAGCAGTGACAGCTCGGTGTGACCCTGCGGCTGATGCTGCTGGTGGGATCGCACCGGTGGTTTGGGGGGCATTTGGAGGGTGTCAGCATCACCCAACAGCCGGACTGGGGCTTGGGTGTGCGTGGGTGATGGTGGACAGGACGGTCACGCCGGTGACTTGGGATAATTCTGATTACTTGGGGTATTTCTGATAACTTGGGATGTCTCCCAGCAGAGGATGCGGATGCTGTAAGTGGCATCATCATTAACCCTGCCCTCCCTTTGCCCAAGTGGAGATTTAATGATGGCCAACAGCACCCGTGAGCTGTGAGGCAGTATTAGCCATGGCAGATGGTGCATGGTGGCCATCTGGCACCTTCTGCTAGCCAGGACTGGTCCTTACTGGAATGAACTGGTTTTTCCCATCAGAAGAAGATGGTATTAATTCTGATTAGCCACAGGAGTGCTGGCTGTTGTTGTAGCCAGAGGAAAATGCAGGAAGAGACATGCAGGGCTCCTTTTTGCAGTACAGGGCTTCTCTGCTTTTACGGCTCGCTGGGCAAAACCAGGGGTGGTGGTGGACAAGGGGTCGGGGTCTGCCAGGAGAATGGATCCCACCATTGAGTTATGCCAGGAGAATGGATCTCATCCATAAATTACGCCAGGAAAACAGATCCCATCCCTAAGTTACATTGGGGAAGCCCTGCGTACACTTCCAGCTGGGAAAAACCAATGGTTAATATTGAGAGCTGGATCTACGTGCTCACTCCTGCTCAGTGGGTCGCTAGGAAGTTTCCTATGGGTTAATAATTCACAAATCCTAAGATCTGGAAATGTTTTCTAAGGAGTGATTCTCACTGAGGTGGCAGCATCGTGGAGACCAGGACATCGCAGCATAATGGTTGTGTCAAACGTACAAAGAGAAATTGTGGAGAATGCGATCGCTGTTCACATCCGCGGTGTCTTTTGACATCAAGATTTCATCTTTATTCGTTTTCTGCGATAAGGGAACAATATAAAGAGCGAGCCTTGGGCTGAGCAGGCAAAACTGCGTATTTTTCATACCTCCCCACTGTAATTTAGCAGCAGGATGAAGGCAAGATGTGCAATTTAACCCTGACGTCGTCTTTTTGTTGGTTTTATCCTTATGATTTGCAAACAGCCTTGGAGGCTGAAGTGTATTTCATCTTTCCTAGCAAAAAAAAAAGTTGCTAAAAGCAATGGGGTGCAGATTTCAGCCCGTGAGGTGTCGGGGGATGCATGTGAGGGCTGAGGGATGGGATTGCTCTTCTCCAGGTTTGTGGATAATGGGAGGGAAGGAGGCACCAAGAAATAGGAGATGATTTAAAGGGCATTTTGTGGAGTTACGAGACGGAAAAGGATGTCCTCGTTTACACTGTTCTGATGTGGGAAAAACATCTAGGAAAAGAAGGGGGAGAAAAACCACAGTTCATTTTGGCAGATTTGGGCAAAGCTCACCCGTCAGAACTGCAGGGTCCTGACCCGTGTCTCTGCCCTCCTCCTCCTCCCTGCTCAGGTCTGGGGCACCACCACCCCTCGCTCTCCTCGCCGGGTGCTGGAGCCCCTTGGCCATGCGGAGCCTTGCTGCTCACCCATGGGGACATTGCACTTTCTCAGGGCACAGCAGGTTTGGGGGAGCAGGGCTGTGTGGGGCTGAGCTCTCCTGCAGGGCAGCATAGGATGGGATGGGGATAGGGATGGGGGATGAGGATGGGATGGGGATGGAAGTGGCATTGGATGAGATGAGGGTGGAAGTGGGATAGGGACAGGATGGAATGGGGTGGGGATGGAAGTGGGATGGGGACAGGGATGTGTGTTGTGGATCTGTTGAGTTGGCAGCTTCCAGGATCAGCCGTGAGCAGGAGCGAAGGCCACTCCGGCCAGGCTGTGGGGCTCCAGCTGAGATCCAGCTCCTTCTGAGCTGCTTGCCCATTCCGGGCCAGTGTAAGCCAGGTCAGTGTTAGCCAGCCCAGCGCTCGCTGTGCCTGGGTGTAGCCAGAGCCCCCCGCAGTGCCCTCGGGAGGAAGGGGATGCCCCCGAAATGCAGGACCAGCCCCCGGACCCCGTGCCTGGGCTCGCTCCGAGCTGGGGTCCGGAGCCCGGCAGCCGAGCGGAGCGGGGGGGAGCCGCATCGCCGGGCGCGCAGTGACACCTAGTGAGAGCGGGGACAGCGACTGCGGCATCGGCACCGGCACGGACAGGGACGGGCACACGGACATAGGCAAGGACATGGGCACAGGCATAGACAAGGACACAGACACAGACACGGGCACGGACAGGAACAGAGACAGGAAGGGGGGCAGGGACACGGGCATGGGCACGGCCAGGGACACAGGCACAGAGACAGGGACAGCAACACAAACAGGGACACAGGCATAGGCAGGGACAGGGATACGGACGTGGGCATGGGAATGGGGACATGGACATGGACTGGGACACAGATGGGGTACAGACAGAGGCACAGGCACAGACAGGGACACAGGCACGGACACGAACATGGACGAGGTGTGGGCATGGACACAGGCACAGGCATAAACATGGGCACAGACAGGAACACAGACAAGGACAGGGACATGAACACAGACACATACAGGGGCACGGGCACGGCCATGGCAATGGACACAGGCACAGAAATGGACAAGAACACAGGCACGGACATGGACAGGGACATGGGCACAGTCACAGGCATGGACATGGACATGGACACAGACAGGAGCACAGGCAGGGACAGGGACAGGACTGCTCTGTGCAGCCCCATCTCCTGCTGCTTCTCCATTACATGGGCAGAAATCTGTTTTCTAAGCTCCTGGGAGCATCCAGCTGGGACTGGCTTGGTTACCCGAAGCTCTGCTTGCTTTGGCTGTGTTTCAGCCTCCCAGCACTGAGCAGGGTGCAACGTGAAACCCAAAGATAATACAGGAAAAGCCCTGAAGAGGCCAAATTCAGGTGGCCTCTCTAACACTGTGCTGTTTGCGAGGTGAAGTGGGGAGTCACTGTTAGACTCCGCTTTGAGCTCAGCTGAAGGGTTTTAGAAAGGCCTTGTAGCCAAGAGAGCTGTGATGAGAGGTGGAAAAAAAAACAACCCAGGGTTTTACTTCTCGCCCTTGGCACCAACAACCGTCTGGAGGTGAAGGTGAGGGGGTGAGGGCTTGCCCATGCCCACAGGACAACGCATGGTGAGATGTGCTGACATCCACACTCTAACAAATGACTTTCAGGAGAGACAGCGGTGCCTTGTTTTCTTCTGCTCTGCTTTCATGCTTTCCCTCTTGATGCATCCTTATTGGGGACCTTGGTTGGGATGAAGATCTCGAAGCCTTGGGCACTTCCAGAGAGAGAGCACCCACAGCTTCCCTGAGCAACCAGTGCCAGTGCCTCACTACTTCGAGTAAAATGAGAGCAAAGCACCCAACGAGACATTTTGGAGACCCATCACTACCAGGGCTCACAGGTTGTGCTGATCTTGGTGTAACTCTGCACAGCTGGGATGTGACTTAACCACACCTGTGCCTATGGCTGCCTATGGCCATGCATGCTTCATTAATTAGGGTAAAGCTTTAGGATAGGGGAGCAGAGCATGTGGGGTCTTGTGGAGGAGAAGGCAGGAGGGACGTGGGGACAGTCCCTTATCCTGGCCAAAAAATAGGACTCCAATCCCTCTGGCGGCTCCCAGACTGCTCTGGGCTTCACAACTCCAATTATCACCTTTTTGAAAAAAGATACTATTTTAAAAACAGACCTAGAATAAACCATAATGCTGTTACGGTTGCGATAAGCAGGGTGTGATTTGGGATGTAAGAGCAGCTCGCCTTTGGTCCCATGGAGGGCATCAGCACAGGGAGGAAAGGTGGGAAGGTGGCACTGGGAGTTGCGGTGCCTAATAAATGCTCAGAGATTTCCCCAGGGAGACGTTAGAAAACTGCAGGTTTAATGTCTTTTTTCTTTTCTTTTTTTTTTCCTTTCTCCCCCTACATTTTCACCCTGCTTATTTCCTTAATCTGTTCCATTTCAATCAGGGCGATGAAAACAGGGCTCAGCCTTTTAAACCGCTTCATCAGAGGAAGTGAGAAATTGTGTATTTATAAAACACGCCAGTCACCGGCGGCACCAAACACACCGCTCCGGCCCGGGTCTGTGCCGCAGGCAATTACCTATAAATACACCCTCATTTGGTGACTGATTTGAAGTGTATTTATTCTACTTAGATGTGGAAAAATATTCACATTGATCAGCTCCCCCGAGGCCTTCATCAGGAGAGCTTAATGAAGAGAGCGCACAGGTGCTTTTAATGGGATTTTTAATCTTTAATTTTAGGTTAGGTTTGTACCAGCACTGCTTTCATCTCGGTCTCCAGCTGTGAACCCACGCCACAGCAGAGCTGAGACCTCCCAATGGCATCCTCTGGGCTTTGGAGCAGAAATATTCACTGCTTCCTTCTCCTTTTTGTTATAAAAACTGCGGTAACTGGTAATGAAAGCGTGGAAAAGAATCCCAGAAATGTGCAGGGTTTGGTTCAGTAAATGGGGGTACAACTGCTAGAGAAAACAGGGGTACACTGGTGCTAGACTGGTGTAGAATGGAAATAATTGAGGGGTTTTTTGGTTGGAAGGGACCTACAGGGATCCTCTCATCCACACCTCTTAGACACTGATGGGCTTGGGGCATTGACCCCCTCTCCAGGAAGCCCATTGCAGTGGTTGACCACCCCCTTGGTAAAGAAATGGCCCCTCGAACCCCATCTGATCCTCCCCAGATGCAGCTTTGGGCCATGCCCATCCATAACTGGTGGCCACTGGGTGAAGGATGGTGGATCTATTTTATCGGGTCTAAATTCGGGAGCGTGCAGTTGTGTGAGAGCAGCTCCCAAGGGCGTTTGCTGGGGTGCACCTCTGAGGGGCACACGCTCCAAAACGACCAGAGCGGGTCCAGCTTTGGGCTGTCCTCCAGCAGCAGCGATGGAGAAGCATCTCCTGCCTCCCCACTGCTCCCTGAGGCCGTTCCTTCTTCCTGAGCACTGATGGGGACATCCCAGCCATGGAGGAGCATTGGGTTGTCTCCCCGAGATGCTCACTGCTGGTTTTCGGCAAGGATGGTTAACCAGGGCTGTCGCAGCCCCTGGCCAGATGTGCTGCAAAGGTTGGTTCATTCCCCAAAAGGTTGTAATTATGTAAATTAATATATTGGCTTATTTTTTTCACTGGATAAAGCCAACAGGCTCTGTCCTCCCGCTGAGCTACCTTGGGATGTAATTTGGCTGCCCACTGGGATGGAGGTAATTAGTGAGACGGCTGTAAAAACAGGATGTGGACATGACACAAAGCATCACAGCTTCACGATACAGACCATACCGCGTGGGAAGTGTGCATGGATGTGTTCCTCAGTACACCCAGTGCTTTCTGTGCCCTCTCTGGATTTAAAGATCAGTTTTGGGGAGCCATCACATGTGGCAGGAGCCTTATTTTGCATTCCCAATGGAGGCACGATGAGCAAATTGCAACCCCTGTCTCATACCATGCATGAGGAGGTGGTGGGATGGGCAGGGTACCCTGCTGAGAGAACCTCACCTTGCGCCCGCGCAGCTCCTTCTCTCCCGAGTCCCGTACAGATTTATTGCCATCACAGATTGTTGTGGAATAAATGCATTACGTACCTTAATCAATATTTAAACAAACCCAAGCCACAATAAACAATGGAGGTTGGGCTGGTGGAGACATCTCTACAAGTGACCTTGCATGGAGCAGTCCAACTTGGTGGCAGAGGCCCTCAAGACCCCTCTTCTTCTTCCAGAGGCTCAAGATGGGCATGGGGAAGGCTAAAACTCAAGAGAATGAGTGTGGTTGTGTGTTCCAAAATATACAGGGTTGTGGAGTTGACCTTGTCCTGGGCAGCTGAACACGAGGGGTTGGAGATCCACCACCCAACTGATGGATCCTTCAACAGATCTTAGAGCAGATCCCACCCAGCACTTACCTGACCATTAAAAGCTCCTTGAATCACAGAGAATTCCAGAATGTGAGGAGTTGGAAGGGCCCTGGA
>NW_010182922.1:0-4512 GCF_000695765.1 Mesitornis unicolor
GCGAGAGGAAAGGCGGGAAAGAAGGGAGGAAAGAGGGAAGGGAGGAAAGAGGGAAGGAACGAAGAAGAGAAGGAAGGAAAGAGAAAAGGGAGGAAAGATGGGAGGAAAGAGGGGGCTCACGGCCCAGAGCGGAGTGATCCGCTGGACGGGCGGGAAGAGGCTCCCAGAAGCGCGAGGCGGGGCAGGGCAAAAAAAAAAGCAGGGCGGAGGCCGTAGCCGCTGTCCGGGTGAATTTTTCTCAAGTTTTTTATTGTGTGGAGTTTTTTTGTTTTTGTTTTTAATTTTTATAATTGCTTTTGTTGATTTGTAATTTTGTTAAATTTGTTGGCTCGGTCTCCTGCAGAATTCAGGGTGATGCATTCAGCTCGTGTGTTCTGATGTATTTCTTCCCGTGACTGAGGACTTTTGAACCCCCTGGGTGCTCTTGGCCATATTTGACAGAGGGCTAGAGATAACAAATACAATTATCTGCCTTAAATTTAGTGAAAATCAATTTCTGGGTAGAGAAGTACCTCAGGGTACAGCCCCCCTGCAGGGGCCCAGATGAGGGAAAGGCTGGGGTAGGAGCTCACAGTTGGGTGGATAACAGAGATCACGGCCCTGCAGGACATCTCCTTTGGGCTTCACATCCCCAGAACCACAGCAGACACTTGTATAATCCATGGAAACATCCTCTAATAGATATTCAGGTCAAGGAAAAATCTGGTTTAGTCAGTGAAGTTAATGCTGAGTTATGTGGTACAAAAGGAGAATTTAATTTCTAGTACCAGATATGGTATTACAGCATCTCCTTTTTGTTATCTTAGTGGTAGTATGTATTTAATTAAAATCATAGTTTCAAAATGCTCTGAATGCTTTGGGTGCATACTATCCAGACTACACACGCAGCATACCAGTGAGTTACTTGTACCCTGCAGCCAAGCCCAGGAGCCTGCTAGCTGCTGGATACAGGTGCTTTTTCTCTGTGGTGAGTTATAAACATACAACAAATATTCAAAAAAACCCCTTTGCTCCCAGGCCTGTTGTAACTTACTGTCACACTTCAAAAGTACAACAATGCAGCCTTTAACAAACACTTTTAAATCATCCAATGTGTAGCAATAAGGAGTTATGCTACTTCAGCTGTATAAAAGTTTCACAGAATTTATTAAAAATATCCACCTGTCAATGTTTAAATTGTCAAATATTTCATCACTTCAGCCAAAAGATCCAATTTTGACATTCAGAAAATCTAGCCTGAATTTTGTTTGCTCTTTGAAAAGGTGTGGTATGCAAATAAATCAGTGAAGTCTCTTTGCCTTCAGTACAGTGTAATTTCGCCCTTAATTAATATGGGACGTCCATAACGGGAGTGTTACATTTGTGTTAAACAGATATATTTTCAAAGCAGTAACATCAGTGATAAAATTTTATACCGATGCAAGTGACATTCAAAACTGCAGTGAACTAGAAATATCTGTTAACTTACTTTGTTGCTTAATACATTAAATAGGTATAATTAATCACAGTAGGCTTCAGTTAAACATTTTCCAGCACTGGATGGCACAAGCAGATTTTTCATGTGTGATTTTACATGATTTCCCACGTATAGTTCATTGTAATTATTTTCCTTCTTCAATAAGAAACTGACAATTTAGTTACAGATTGTTAATGAAATATGGTACCTTCTGTTCAAATACTGTCATTGCCCATCAGGACGTCTAAAGAGCTGGCAGGATTTCTTACACTGTTCTTATTGCCTCAGATCAGCATCAAGGTATTTTGACTGCTGGAACATCGTGCAGAAGTTGAAGGGAAGTACTTGGAAACAAGAAAGGACCTGGTTTCAAAGGTAGTGTTTGTTAATGTTTTTTATTACTACGTATGAAGCTTTTTGTGGGATTAATACCTAATTCTGAAATAACTCTACTGTGAACTATTACTGAATTCTGTCTGTGATATTTATTGTCCCAGAGTTCTGGTAGTTAATCCTGTTTGGAAATAGCATTGTCCAAAATAAATGTCCTGTGTAGGAATAGCATCACCCAAGAGAATTTCCTGATTATAATAAACTTGCAATGAAATACAAGAACTGGAAGTAGATACAGCAAATCTGGAATTATTTATTTGATAAACTTCTTTCATGTTCAGTATTTTAAATGAAAAATTCCATTAGGGAATTATCTTTTAAAGTTTACCATCCATGTTGTAAACCATGTTGTGGATGAGGAAATCTTTATCATGAATTTTGGCATTTTCTTGAATCTGCCAGTGATTCTAATCTTTTGTGTTACAGTAATGGTGGCTTTGGGTCCCTAGGCACTGGGTAGGATGATGGACTGGTGGAGCAGAAGGTGGTTCCTGTTCCAGTCTTGTTCTGCCCCTACCCAGAAAAGTCAAAAAGTGTGTGTGGGTATGTGCGCTGAGGCGGAAGCACAGAAAGCAATATGAGAGTACTACCAACACCCTCTGCTTCATTGTGTCGCAATACTCACAGGCTCAAAAAGACACCTATGAAAGCCTTGCTCAGCTCCCAGCTCTGCAGGAATAACCCCGCCTGCGTCAGAGAGCAGAATCTGCACCTCTTGTGATGAGGCTGTGTTAATTTTATCTGCAGGCAGCTGTTGGAGCCATAACACATAGCGCCAGAGATTTCTCTAGAAAGCTGTAAACATGCTCTGCTTTGCTGTGCCAAAGTGTTTCATCACAGAAATTAGCCCTTTTGGAGATTCTGAAAGGAAAACATGAAAGAAGAAGAAATCATTAGTCGCATGATTTATCTGAGATTGTCTCAGTCTTGGATCTCTACAATTAAAAATGAAAGGGGAGAGAGAATGTAAAAATAGAATATGGTTAAGTGGACTCAGAAGAAGGGGGAAATGAAGCAGAAAAGCACAAGGTGTGAGAAAGCAGCAGGGGTTTACAGCATGGCACCTTGTGGATGCCGACTGTTGGCTTCAGTTTTAAAGCAGAAAAAGTTAAAGGGCATCCAGTCTAAACCACATCTTTTTGATATTGTTGCTTTGTATGTATGAGGCAGGAAATAGCTTTGAAATGCAACAATTTCCTCCCTAGAAAAGCAACTTTGCAAATACTAAAGTCAATAGTACTGCATGTCCCTGCCAGTAAGTATTTAGCTTGAAATGGATGATGACAGTTTTGATTGTGGAAAGAAATTCTTTCAGATAAAATGACCTGAAGGAGAAACAACAAAAGAAACTTTTTCTGAAGTATTTGTTCAGTGGAAAGAGTTTTTCATATTAATGTTACTCTGCCTCAGCAGAAAAACATTGATTTTTCAGTGTATTTACATGAACTTGGGTGTGGTACCCTCCACATATCAGAGCTGAATGATTCAGGAGCTTTTTCTTAAGATAATACGGCATTTGTTTTTGCTGCATCTGCTAACAGCAATGACAAATGAACCAAAGGCAGTATCTCTGTACACTGGTTAGGTACCAGAAGTTTCTTTCTATTTGCATGCTAGTCACTATTCAATATTGTCCACAGGTTTCAGTCCTAGAAGCTGAAGCACACAATAGCAAGCCTGTTAAATTCTCACATCATTCCTTCCCCCAGCAGCAGCACAGTTCTCGGGTAGACGTTGTAAAAGAGCTATGAACCTATGTATTTAATTATCAATGTATCTGGGAAAGTTGTGGTGGTGATTCCCATCCATGGAGCTTTCGTTTCAGATGTATGGCCCCATTGGAGCTTATCTCCTCCGGTCAGAATAACCCTCACCAGCAGATACGTTTTTTAGACAGCTGTTATTTTAATGTAAATTTTTAACTCCTTCGCCTTTCTGATGATTCCTTCTCCAGAATCTGCATTCCACAGGCGAGCCATTGCCTGATTGCGAGGCTGAAAAGTCACTTGGCAGAATCAAGAATCAACACGTTTCCACGCAGACTGCCTGATTGCTTGATGTAATCTAGCTAAATAGCTATTAGCATAATTATACACCAGGCATGGTCCACTTCTGAAACAAGCACTTCAGCACACAGGCGTGTGGGATATCTTCCTCGTGTATCATGTTTTAATTCATATTGCTGTGTTGTTAAATCTATTGTTCATTACTCTGCAGTGTTTTCCCTTATCCACTATATCTCCAGTGTTTCTCATTTTCAAATGTCAGAATCGCTAATTTGTGGCTACTGGTGTAAACTGCTGCTGTTTGCAGGTCTGGTAATTGAATGGTGAAATACTATTGCTGTTTTCTTAAGCTCAGTTACAGATAGGCAATACATTTTTCAATTGAGCCAATAAAGCTGCTTTCAGATGCTGCTGCTGCTGAAGACAACAAATATTCTGGTGCAGGTATATGACATTTTTTATTAATACAAACTTAAAAAAATGTCTTCCTCTGTCCTGGGCTTTTATTGTCTGTTTATAATAGTTCAGCATAAAGTCAGTAATGCTGCAAAGAACATTATCGTTAAGTATCTAAAGCACGGGGAAGACCAATTAGTGAAGGCAGCCATACATTCAGTGATCTTTAAATATTTATATTAATTTATTTAATATTTATAT
>NW_010182923.1:0-355 GCF_000695765.1 Mesitornis unicolor
CACCGGAGACGTTGCTCTCTGGAACGAGTGCCCGCCGCAATTCCCGCTGCAAAGCCGAAAGTCCCGAGCAAAGCCAGCACCCTCCCTAGCCCTCTCGATGCTGGGTCCTCAACTGAAAAACCTCTTGACTGCGGCACTTATAGGTGTATTTTTACAGCAAAAAACTTCTCGTCTCGGCACCTGGGCAGGTAATGTTTAGCCCAAGTCACAACATCCCAACGGTTAGGAGTATTTTGTTCATTTAAAGCCAGATATACATGTGTTGGCATATTGCTTATAAGATTGTAACAAGAAACCAAGCTGTAGCATGCAATTAACACATGCACTTAGCTTTTCAGTTCATCGTTAAAGTAGG
>NW_010182923.1:386-5488 GCF_000695765.1 Mesitornis unicolor
AGGGAAAGCGGCTGCAAAAACTAAATTGACAAAATTCTAATGTATATTGGTAAAGGTATTTTACTTCTGCCATTCCACACTGTTTCACACATGTGGCTTCCCATGATGGCAGGCATACCTCTTTTTAGGTCCTCAGCAATCTATAAGGAAACAAAAAATAGTTACTGTTTAGAATGCATCTTCTCTAACACAGTTTACAAAAGGAAGGGATAGCTTATTTACCAAGCTTCCCAGAATCTGTTACAGGAACGTAATTTTAACAGAACCACCTCTATTTTATGATAAAAAAGGCCCTCATTTTTATACCGGATCAGCAGGTAGTCAGTGGCTTTCACTTTGACATGTTCACTTCCTGCTCACAAATCTACCTCCTCATTCTATACCTGCAATAAGGAAAGTACGGTTTCCAGTTCTGTATGGCGAGGATCTAAAGGACTGCTTCAGAAATCACACTGGACTTGGTCAGCTGATAAAAGCAGTAAACTGATTGCTCTTGAATCTGTTACCTATTTCTTTATTTTATTACTAGCATATATAACTTAATAGCTTATTTACCCAAATGATATAGCATTTTATATAAATTGGTTTATAAAAATATGCTTTAATTATTAATGCAGTATCTCTTCCCTCCTTTCCTCTATCTGTTTTCTTAACAGCATCTCACCTTATACAAAAACCCTAAACCATTTGGAACGGTGTTGTGTAAAGCAAACCAAAACCCTGCAGTGCTGGTGTGCAGACAGAGGCATGCTGGAGCCCTAGTGTGGATGCTGCCTTTATGTGCCACTCTTTATTCTACCAGCAGTAGAACTATGCCCTTTTGTGAAAATTAATCGTAGACTCCCCAAAGTGTAAGTTGCTGGTCTTGCTAGGTTAGTGTAACCTTGCTGTGTGTGAATTATTATATGGATGGGTTTACTTCTCTGTTTACAAATTACTTTAAATTAGAAATGTTATTATTCATTAATAATGCAGGAGACTGCTAGTAGCCTGTGTCAGTATACAAATGGAGAACTACAAATCTGAGTATGGTTCCACAAATCACCATGAAACCTTGAGTTAGACTTCACTATTCCTGATCTGTACTCACTCTAAACTTCCCTCTTTCTTCTGTTTCTGACTGTATCTTGCTTTGATACTTTTACTGAGGAATCATCTTTAAACTACACTTTGAATATGTATTTGTAATTGTTGCTATTAACCAACATGAGCACCACTCAATCGTCTTACACTATTGCCTCCTCCTCACCATTTCCCTCTCCAAGCTCACAAACAAAAAGCTTGAGGCACTACTTTAAGTGTAGGGTCAATGTAGGTTTTGGTGCATTTGCAGTAAAATAGAGGATTTAGAAGGAATAAACAAACATTGAATGTCACATGTAATGAATAAAATGCCTTTTAATTGGCTGGCCAGCATTTTATCTGTTACTAAGCCAAAGTGAACATGTAAATGATGTGGTGAAGCAGGAGTGCTACTGAAGATAAGAATAACAGAAATCTATCACTCACTTAATTTTAGTTTATTTGCAGAGCCAGTAAGAAAAAAACAACCCATCACATACTTCCAGAAACCTACACACTGTACAGGGAATGTCTGCAGGCTCTGCCTCTGAATGCATTAGATGTTATTTATTAAGGCTGATTCTAAATCAGACACAGTTACTCGGCTATGCTGAGTTGTGGTGATCATTTACTTAATGCTAACTTCTTAGACTCTTAACTTATGATGAGGTAGTGCATTAACAGTCCCTCAAAAAAAACCAAAACCAACAAAAAAACAGAAATCACTGAAAATGTCATGAACTTCCACTACCTTGACCAGCTTGCAAATAGGCCCTCTTACTTGCTGCTTCATGCTTTCCTCCATCTCCCTCCTTGTATTCTTTTCATGTGTTATTTCACATGCTTGAGAACTATCTACAAGTGGAGTAAGATGCGCAGGGGTTATTTTGGGGAGGGGGGGTAAATGTTTCAGACCAATTTTACCTCCCAGCAGCAGACTTTCTGCACTTTTGGCAAACCAAACAGCTTTGAAATCGTGTATAGAACATGTTGCTGAGTAACCTCTAATACTTACACTACGAAAGTCATTCAATGGACTAGTTCCATCGAGGAGGCTTACCAGCAAGAGAGAGTTTCTAGGCTTGTCCTCATGCTTTGCCACTGAATGTCTTTTCTTGCTAAGATGATTGTCTCACATTTCAATACTGTTTTCACACATCTGTGCGTAAGCAAGAGGAGCGATAAGAAAGATTAAAATAAATATTTGGCAAAATACAGGCTCGTGTGAAACAAATAATGGATTATTTTGCATGGGTTGCAGCTGTCCTTCATCTACAAGGGTACACGAACAAAGAATAACTACCAGTAACAATAGGTAACAGCCACTGCCATGGAAAGTTTTCTGACTGCGTGGAGATCCAGCTGATATTGCTGGTTAAAGTCTCCTTTTATTTGACCTGCTGTCACCTAAGAAATGCAGTTTCCAAAAGTAAACAGCAGGTCGTTATCTTTCCCTCAACCAAAGTCTCTGTGAAGGTAACACTGGAAGGCAACCACTGAACAAAAAAAAAAAGCTAGAAAAATTTTTCTTACGCTACCACTTTCTAGTTTTCACTGTCCTAATAAAATTTACAATTGACTGAAGGTGATGATACAGAAGCATTCAAGCACAAACAGTTGTATAAAATCAAACATGCTCGCTGCTTCTTTAAAGAACCCAATGAACCTTTAAGGCAAGTGCTTACACTTGCTTGTATTACACTGAAAAAGATGATCAAGTTTGGAACCTAAAGAGAAATTAACAACCCTGAAATTGCCAAGTTTGGTATAATCACCTTTATGTCTTGCCTTATTTACAGTAAAAAAGCTCTACGTCTTTTAAACAAGTTATAAAAAGCTGTGGAAAAAACATGTAAAAAATGCATACTTTAATATTTTTACATAAATAAATGTAATTGGTTGCAGACATTACTTTAAAATACAGATTTAAGTAAGAAAAACTGTGAGCAAAAAAAAAGGGAAAAAATTAAACTCGCATCTTTTTAACTCTCACATTTCAGAAGTGCTTTAAAACAAGTCCTTAAAAATGTTCAAGCTTACCTCAACAAGTCTAATTATAACACAGAGAAGATTTTTGCAATGTATTGTCAACACTGAATATTCTACACTTCAGTCCTGGAGACTGGAAGCAAAAAAGAACCAATTCAGAAAATAATAATTGTGTACTTTATATTTATCATTATGGTAAAGTTTAAGACTATCATAAACCAAAACAGGAAGTGGAACAAGTTCCAAAGCCTGTAGTAGAAGAAGTTGCTTTGGTTCTTAACAATCTATACAAGCCCAAATATCTTTTTAAGTATCAATGCCAGAAAAGAAATATTCATATTGATATGAAGCTATTTAATCAATTAAAAGATGCAATGGAAAGTAAAACTTTTGAAGCAGTAGGAAGGTTTTATTTTGGTATACATCAACAGAAGTCTCTAGAAATTTCCCTCCGTGTTGTTTGCACAGACCCACAGGGTGCAGCTGCTGGACTTGCCAAGTAATTCTGGTAGCTCGTGCACCTCATGAGCTCTCAGAGCAATCCATGCATGGGCACAAAGACCAACAGTAACATCAAACAGCAACATCAAACTGTAACACCTCACTGCTGCTGAAGCCAGGATTCTCCCGATGATGGGCTTTCAGCCCGTGTTCAGGTACTGCAGCAGCAGCTGCGCTCTGCAAGTCAGATGGGAGATGTAGTGCAATCCTTTTTTTCCCCCCCCCGATCAGGATTATTTGCTCAGAGTTGTTTCCCATACAAGCTAGGTGGGAGCTGTAGCTTACCCAGGCCATGCAAGACATCTACTTCTTCCAACTTATTTTATCAGTTCTTAGGCACTGGATCTTCGACATATTTTCTGGACTGACTTTTATCTAAGTAAGTAATGTGACAGAACCATCATGCCATCCTATCATCAAGCAAGGATACTTTTTAATAGAGAGAAATATCTTTGTTTGTTTGTTTGTTTGTTTTCATCCAGTAGCACTCCAATGCTTTAAAAGTCAGATTACTCCAGTAAGAAGCTACACTGGAAAAAATGACCACCTCTGAATATGCACCATCTTTCCTCATAGTTTTAAGAGTAGGAATGAGATCTGCAAACAGTTGAAGTTGGCGTATCAATGATTCTCCCAGATAAAATCAGCAGGCCTACACGTGTAAAAAAAACAAAGGGAGGATGGCAAATGTGTTGGCCTACTCTCTGAAACTCTCTGTGGGACACAGGCCACCAGACCTGCTGTGTGGCTTGATTCTGTGTAAAAGGGACGTCAATTTCCTCCCATTAAAAAATGTATCAGAATGTGGTCAAGCCAGCCTGTCAGCTCTCTGTCAACCCTCCAAATTTTGCATACAATTTAAGAGGAATAGAAATTCCTTCTGCCGTCCTCAAAGGAAGTGTTCAACCCATGTTTACTGAAATAATTGTTAATTATAACACAATGGAAGCACTGACTGGAACGACATAAAACACTTTGGCTGAACCTACATTTAGGAATGGCAAAGCAGGGCCTGTGGCAAAGCACCCCTCCTTAAAAGCACCTAGCCCAACTAAATTCATAATGCCTCCTGATTCATGTTGCCTTCAGCTACAGCTGAGGCAAGGAACAAGTCTTCAAGCACAGTTTCCTAAACACACACAAGCACACACAATCACCAGCCATATTTTGTAAGGCAACATGAACAAATTGAAGGTGTTAACTTGTGAGACTGGACTCTGATTTTTGCCTCAGGTATGAGCTGGGCTGCCTGTGCTGCTTCCCTGGTTAGCACCCGGGTCACTCCTGAACCAAGACTGGTTGTGTCTCAGCTGACAGCCCTGTGCACAGCCGGGCAGGGCATAACCTAAGGCATCCAGCATGCCCGTTCTCCTGCAGCCTGCACCTCCAACACCTGACCAGCGGCCGAAGCCTCTGGATTCTTGGGGCAGGTGGCGGCTTTAACCGAGCTAGGCCGCCCGCTCGCACACCACAGCCCAAGCAAGCGCTCGGCTGCTTGCTCTCTGATCGCCCTTTACCCAGAGCCAAGGGCGCCCGGAAGGGACAAGCCT
>NW_010182924.1:0-623 GCF_000695765.1 Mesitornis unicolor
GAAGGCCGCCGGAACGCTCACCTCCACCTCAGACAGGGGGCTCGGAGCCTCCCAGACGTGAGCAGAGCTTGTCAAAGAGGGGCCCTGCAGCGTACGGACACCGGTCCTCAGCGCACAGCTGCTATGGCGCCACTGGCATGCCAGGCGGCAGGCAGCATCCCTGTGCCGTGGGCAGCATCCCTGCGGCCTGGCTGCTTCCCCAGGGCGCCAAGAAGAGACCGCGGGGTTAGCCACTGCTGCTGGCAGAGAGGACAGCGCAGGAGAGCACCGGCGTTTTGGCAGGCGGCACTGCCAGTGCTTTGCAATTCTACCCACCCATGTCCGTCTGCAAGCAGCACCAGGTTTGGCATCTTCAGGGACGTTTTTGCTACCACATGCATGAGAAGTGGCTTCCCTTGCCCCATGCTGCAGGGCAGTAACTCTCCCAGGTACCAGCAGTGTCGGAGGCCCTGCTGCTCAGCTCTACCACCCACAGCACTCACGCACAGGACAGGATTTAGTTGACCTGCTCCCATGTTCTGGCACAAACCTCAACCACCCCCACCCGCCAGGTGAGGCATCAACATCAGGGAGAAAGTTGCAGGTTTTTCTTCCCGTATCTGATAAAAAAAATAACTGCTTTT
>NW_010182924.1:656-17176 GCF_000695765.1 Mesitornis unicolor
GTTCATTAGCGCATCAGCCTTGTAACTTGGTTGTTGGTTTGATCTCAATCAACTAATAACACAGCCTAATCCACTGAAGCTTTTAATAGGTTTAGGAATAAGAGGGGTTTACATCCTCATCAGTGTTCAGCGTGCTGCGGCAGGGGAAACACCCTCACCCACGTCCTGTTGGAGAAGAGGGGTGACCGAAGCACGGTGGCTGGGGCACGTGCTAGCCAAGAGCCTGCTTTGGATAGCGCAGGCCATCCGCACGGCGAGGAGACGGCCAGAGATGTGTTGACCCTTGGGCACAACGGGTCTGGGCACGCTGAGGGGGTCCAGCAGACACCGCTGCGGTGCTGCCCTCTGAACGGGCTGCGGACAGGGCCATGGCATCCCGCAAGCTGCTGCCGGTGCTGAATCCTGGTGACTCCAGCGCTTTGTCTCTGCCCGATGCCTCACGTTCCTGTGCTCCCCCACCAACCACGACCACCATCAGCTCCCACCCAGCTTCGGTTCCACGGATGGTGACAGATGGTCCTCTATCAACTATCATTAGTGTAAACCAGGGGGTGGGCAGAGTGCACGCTGCCCCCTGATTTGGAGTGTGACTGCAAGCAAGCTCCCACTCCTCTGAGTGGAAACAAGCAGACACAGAGCAGGCTGCACCGTGCCTGGTGGGTCCCCAAACTGCCTTACGCCATCCTCATGGCCAGCGCCACCCTTCCACCACTGTCACCCATGCAGAAGCCAAGGCCGGGCCATTACCTGGGCAGCAGCACGGTAGGAATTGCAGGCAGAGCTTGTCCTTGCCCCAGTGGGTGCCAGGGCTGAGCACATTTGAGGGCCACCATAGGAAATACCAAGCAGGCCCTGAAGTGGTGTCCAGCTCAGCCCAGCAGGTGCCAGAGAGAAGTTCCCATGGCGCTTACACAGTGCTGAGGGGCTGCACCTGATGGGTGTGGATTTCTAAGCCTCCTGATAAGCTGGTGTGTTGGTTTATAAACTCCGTGGGATTCCTGAACGTCCGTAAGCTGCTCCGATTACCTCCTCAGCCACCACAAAACACCTCCCTCTTTGCCTCCAGCATCAGCACTGAGGGAGCCGTGGCCATGCCAGCCATGCACGTGTGGTGCCCGGAGGAATTTATGTTCTCCCCCCCAGGCTGACACTGCCCGGCAGAGCAGCCCCAGCCCTGCAGTGTGACGGGAACCTGTCGGCTTCGCGCGAGCCCCTTCCTCAAACACACCGCACCTCCTCAGACAGGGGATTTGTCATCAAGAATCCCGATCAGGAAAGAGGTGATGCTTTGAAGAAAATTATGATGGCTTTCAAGTTTATTTGTTCTAATTACCCAGCTGACAGCTCAGGAGAGGAGGAGAAAAATCATCGGGGTATTACTGCCACAAAACAGTTGTAATTGAATCATTCCAGACAATAAAGCAGAAGCACAGGTCACAGGCAGACGCATCGCTCCCCCCCACACCCCTCACTGCTGCACCACAATAAAATCACACAAGGAGATACTGCTCTAATAGCAGCCTATTACGGCTAATGGTGAGGCAAGTGCGTTATCTGCCCTGTCACCCGCCTGCAGAGCAGGAACCGCTGAGCAAGCCTGGGGGTGAGGAGTTTACATTGTGGTCTGCTTCCCTGCAGTGTGTGGAGGCCTCTCCTGGGCAGTGGGTGCAGGTCTCCCCATGGGAGGCTGCCCCCCAGCTGCTCCAGCGCTGGCCGCAGCGACAGCACGGTGGCTTGTGGTGGTGTCCCACCGCGTAGCTGGGAGACGCTGCGCAAAGAGGCAGGAGCCGGGACACAGCCCTGGCCCCACTTCTGCAACAGCCGTGCTTGACGCAGCCCCATGTCTGGAGGGGGCAGAGCCTGTGCCTGGCACTGACACCCCTGCTCTCGGCCAGGGCTGTAGCCCACTGCCCAGCTGGCTCCCCCCCTTGCTGCGAGGACCAGAGACCGACTTCTCCCCTGCCACCTCGGTGCTTTACCAAGCCCTCCCACCACACCCCCCTGCCATCCAAGGCACCCCCAAAGCCGCACACAGGGCTGAAGCGCAACTCATCAGCGCTCAGTCCAGACCGTTAAACCCTTGCTGCACGGGCTTGCTGCCTCAGCAGCTCTGCTGGGAGCAGCTGAGGCTGCGCGTGGCTTGCGGGAAGCGAACTGCTGAATTTGGCACTGCCAAAACCCATCATCTGCAGCGGCGATGCTGGGCAGGGCCGTGGGGGTGATGGCTGTGCCCCCAGCAGGGGCTGCTGTCCTCCACCGCTCCCTGTCTGCTAGCAAGGGGGTAGGAAAACGCAACGCAAGCAGCTGAGCGTGGGGCAACCGCTGTGTTGACCACATTCGAGGGTCAGCACCCAAACCATCCCTACCCCTTCGGTCCCCACACCAGGATGGGACAAGGCAAGGCTGCGTTCGCAGAAATCCAGTTTAAGACATTTTTATTCCTCTGCATGTTACACTTAGTGTTTAAGAAAATACAGGATCCCTTTTGACATTCATACATTTTTACAGGGGAAAAATAGGTTTCTCTACGAGGGTGGTTATTAAGCTTTGGGTGTTCCCAGGCTGACTTCAGGGGGTCCTCACCCCCGCCGGCTGCCAGGCAAACCCTCTCCATTCCTGAGCGTCACTGCCCCAGTGCCCAGAGCCCAGGTCTGCAGAGCAGAGCTCGTGTCATCACCTCAAGCTACAAAAAAATACAGTGCCCAGTATTTCCAGTTCCAATAGCTCCTACACTGGATACTGCAAAGGAAGAGTTGGGAACAGGGAGCGACCAGACTGCACACATGAATGTCTAAGAGACCCACGTTAGTGTGACTATCTGTAACAGGGAAACAGGTTAATCCCGTTTGCTAGAAACCTAGAGGAAATATAAATAAGGGTTCCCCACTCGTGCATAGTCACAAACAGCTACTGGACATCAGGCTCACGCTGCCTCCGAGCGCTGCCACGTGGAGAGGGAGGGCGGGAGGCAGAGCTGCTACAAAGCTCAAGGCAAGAAATCCACACGGTTCACGAACAGAGCGCGCCCGCCCACGCACAGCCCCTCTGCTCGGGGCCCAGGCAAGTGGCAGCTTTCACTCAGCAGGACACGTCTTTGCGCTGTGTCCGGGCCGGGCTTCCTAAAGGCAGCGTCACCTGCGTGGTCATTACTTTTAGGCTGCCACGGTGCGCAAGAAACTCAGATCTAAACGTCACTATAGAAAGCAGATTGAAAAAAGCAGCTGCTGGGGTAAGACCTCTATGGCCCAAGGTGGGCGGCTACCCAGAGGCAAAGCTGAGGGCCAGGAGGGAGTGGAAAGCTCACCAGACGAGGCGTTAGACAGTGAGCGAGCTGCCTCCCCTTGGCAGGGCTGCAGCACATTGGCACTAGCAGCAGAAAACAAAACAGATGTTACAAAAGCTTCTTCCAAGCACCAGCAGACTCCACTTGGTCACTGCAGGGAGAGAGATGCACATGGAAAAGAAGTGATGCTCTAAGGCAAAGGCCTTTCTCTTCGGGACCTCGGGACACCAGCGTTGCTAAACAACCCCACCCCGGCTGCTGGGTCCCTCACAAGCTCTCTGCCCTTCCCGCTAACACCAGCTGCCAAAATACCTCCTGCCCGAGTCCTGCAGGCAAACCACGCACCACCACCCACCCTGCTCCGACCTCCCCCAAGCACCAGGCCCCGGGGACACCCCATACCCTTTCTGCCGCTGGCGTTTCTAAAGGGCTGGTGAATGCTGTCCCAACCTTAGGCCTCGCACGGAGGGATATAAGGTATGAGCTGTACTGGAAGGGAATGGGGAGAAAGTGTCCAACAAGAGACGCCGTTGATCCAAGTGGTTCAAACTCCAGTCCAAGCTGAGGGGCGGTTAGCTGGTGCCGGGAGAGATTTCTGGGAACTCCTTATAAATCTCCAGGATGATGAGTTTGTCCATCTGGCACTGCTGGCTCTCCTCCTCCTCCCCCAGGATGCGCTGCAGGATGCCCTGCAGGTCGGAGAGGCGGTGCTGGTGCTGCAGATAGGGCGTGGAGCGGATGATGGCGTGCATCAGAGACAGATACTCCATCCTCAGCTGCCAAGTGGGAGGGGAGACACAACACAGAGCACAATGGAAGATGTAAAGTGAGATAAACAAGCATGCCAGCCTCCATTACAGCATGAGCACAGGAACAGCTGCTGCTGTGTCACCAGCCCGAGCAACTCCAGAGGCACTGGCTTTTCCTTAAGGCTCATGAGTAGCCGTGGAAAACTCTGCAACCAAGTGCTGCTCTTCACCCACTCTCAAAGGTCTGCATATCCCCTGTCTCTTGTGATACCAAAAGAGAGAGAGATCCCTCCTACTTCTACCACTCAGAGGGTCCCTGTTCCCAAAGGTCTCTGGACAGCAGGGTGCAGACCACCAGAAGCCTGGCAGATCTTTCTTCAAACGTGCCTCTCTACCGCTGTGTGCCGGGCAGGATAAATCCACCCCTCCCTCCCCAGCCACCCAGGATGATTTGAGCACCCAGAACTGCCATGCCTGCCCCAGCAGGACTCACGAAAGACCAGGAGATACACCATTGCTTTGGGCCTGTGCTCCCTTCCCCAGTGCCTGCAGGTTACTGTGAGCACCTTGTCTCCTGGGGAGAGGTCAGCGATCTGCCGCACCAGGATGTCTATCAGGACCATCATGTCGGTATGGTAGAAGATGCTGGCTGTATCCTTGCTGGCAAAGATGTCCTGCAGAAACTTCAGCACCGAGTGTGGCGGCTGAGGCTGATGCTTGAAGATACAAACTGGATCATCTGAGGACGCAGAGACTGTGCTGAGCCACATGCTCCCCATTGCCCACGCCCTCCGTCTTCATTACGCACCCCTCTGTTAGACCCCACAGGCTTTGAAGAGGAGGCTGCTCCCTGCCCATGGCTGGTTTTTGTGCTGGCGGACCTCAGTGCTTTGCACAAAGCTGCGTAATCACGATGGCAGCTCTGCAGGGTACCACACTGAGACCAAACTCATTAGCGTTAGCATTAATCATTGTTTGTGTTTCACCTACCAGCCCAGGTGAGAGCTCATTAGCGCATCGCCTCCCAGTGCCTCCTCTTTCTGCTCAACAGCTACCACTCATTTTCTCCCTGGTTTATTAAGTCTGGTCCAATGACCCCTCTGAAAAGCCCACCAGAGCCTGCACCAGAAATGAGCTTTCACCACAGAGACCAGGCTAGCACCACCCTGAAGCAGGAAAAGAAACACCTCAAAGTTGGAATGAGGCACCATAGCCTGTTCTCTTCTAAAACCAGTCCCTGCAGACCCCAGGAAGAGCTCGGGGACACTGCAGCCACCCCCAGCGGTTGTCAGGAAGGCGGACACAAGCGAAGCATCTTCATTAGGTTGTGGCCCCCCTCTTTCTTCCTGCAGCTTCTCGCAGTAAGGTGATCCCTGCAGGGAATCTGGCAGGGAAAGGGCTAAACAAAGGCTTTGGGAGGAGGTCAGACAGAGGAGCACCGAGATGCCGGCTGCCCTCAAGCTGATATAGCGTGGAGACAGTGATTTGCAACCCCAAAGAGAACTAAAGCCAGAGTAAGATGAGCAGCAAGCATCACAGGATGAGTTATTTACCAGCAAATCAACAAAATGAATCTCAGGCAAAGCCCCTGTGCTCCAGAACGTATTAGAAAGCACAATAGTGGCATGCAGCATAGGCAGAAATACCAAAAAAAACTGAGATCTCCAGCTTTCTAGCAATCTGCTTTGCAAAAACTCTACACGTACAGCGGGTTTCACTCTGTGCCTGGAGCAGACACAAAGCTAACCCTCTGCCAGCAATCCCGACATGGGAAGCTCCACTCTAAGCAGCATTGCAGAGGCAAGATCTCCTTCTGGATCTGTCCCCGGGGCAGATGATGGCCAGCACAGGCTGAGGTTTGTGTGCCAGTGCTGACAGAGCCCTGTCTGTCCAAGGACAGAGGTGGCCCAGGACCAGCTTTCCTCCCAGACAAGAGGCAGCACCTACGCTGCAGCCAGCCATGCCGCAAGATGGGGCTGATCTGACCCTCCCTCATCCTCAGCAGTGCGGGCTGTCACCCTCCCAAAGTCACCAGGGAGCAGCACTGACAGCCCCTCAGCTCCCTGCATCCTCAGCGCATCCCAGCCCCTAAGGAGCCCCAGGCTCACCAGTGCCACAAACACTCAAGCAGCAGCAGCTTTTCCGTGAACGTCTTGACATTCGAGTGCTTGCTTATTGTAGTCATGATCACGCTGTGCTCTGGAACTAAGGAAGAAACCTGTTCAGCACAGCCCTTTGCTTCCTGAAGACCACAGTGTTAAAAAAAAATAGCAGAGGGCTCCTGTTTTGTATCAGTGCTCTGGGGAACCACATTTTATCAGGGCTATGAAAACTTTCAGCCCCACAGAGCAGCTGGGCAGGGGAAGAGCAGGCGAAATAAAAGTGAAAGGGAAGGTGAAATAAATCTGGAAACAACGCATGAAACACTTGGGACTTTCTACGTGCATCTGATTCACGCGTAGGCTCCAGTGCAGCCAGCCAAATACTGTGAAATACCTTGCAAAGCCTTTATGTTCTGACACCTCTGCTCACAAACCTCTGAAGCCAAGGGCTCCACTTTCAGGTATCTTCATGCTTCCTATCAGCAGTGTCCTGCTGGAATTTAACTGCCTTCTCATAAGAAAGGATGGCCAGGTCAGAGCAGGCCAGCAGGGAAATGTTCTTCTTCCCAGCACTCAGCACGGGGCTGTGCAAGGGGAGATGCTGAAGACTTCTTGCAGGAAATCATAGGAAATGTCCCCTAGCTGCTTTGGGGGTGATTTCTTGTAATTAAAATATGCTCACCCTAGCAGACTTTACATGTACGTGAGTGTGCACGCTCAGAAGCATCCAAACAGCCCAGCGTGGCTACTTCTATGGCACAGGGTTGGTAACACTACAGTATTGCACAGGCTGCAAAGTGCTTTAGGATCCTTCACATTGAAAAGCATTAACATAAGATGTTTTTAGGAGACTTTTTAACTAAGGCTGCACCACTGAACTGTACGATAGATGAATCTTGCAGACAGAGGAATAAAAATCCGATCCACTAATAAGCAACCTGAACATCATTTAACACGTCCTTAGCATGAGAGAACAAGTCACTGCTCTTGGCTACACCCCAGGTGGGCACTAATCCCCCCGAAACACACTGCCTGTCATGTATTACTGCCTCATTACTGCAGCCAGGAACTACACGGGCAACTGTGAGGAGGGGTAATGAATGAAAGCAGCAGAGACCATATTTAATCAGTCTCTGTGCAATCAACTTTCACATGAAATTAGAAACTTTCACATAAATTTTAATGAAGCTCAACTGAAAGTAACAGGTAAATTACTGGACTTGTCCTTGCTGCTTTATCCTCCCTTCTCTCCACGAAGCCAAGGATAAAGCCGTGGAGCAGAACAAGAGGAAGTAATTAACTAAAGACGATTGGAGCAACAGGAGATTTTGGGTCAAGAAGTGGGCTTTCTTAGCAGGACCTAGAACTACTCTCCAATTTTCCAACAGGCTTCAAAGCTCACAGGCAGCGAGAGGGCAAATGCCCTTCTTTAGGGACCAGATGTGCCTGTTCTCATGGGGCTCCGCAGGGGAGGGAGGGCAAAGCACAAGGGCACTCAGGAAAGAGCGCAGCTCAAGCCAATGTTGAGTGGCCCCAACGCGTGGGCATTGAATGAGCTTCAAGAGATGCAGCTGGGTATGCAGAAGGTTTGTCAAGACGTACAGAAGGCAGAGGACTTCTTTCTGGGCTGGTACTGAAAAATGTCCACTGAAGCATTTTCTCTCCCAAATCAGCTGTGCCTACAACTTAACCCCACTCACGTTCTGAAATGCAGCCCAACAACTGCTTTGATCCAGGCAGCGTGGAAGAACAGAGAGAAATCTGCTGGGCTTTGCAGAGCTACTGTGGCCTGGAGGTCAGGTGGCTGGACACGGGCTCTCAGACCCCTTTTTCCTCTAGGGTTTTGCACAATATTTAAACACAGTGTACTGCCAGAAGCTAGGGGAGCTGCAGAGATTATCAGCACCACGAAGACCCAGGGAGATTCTCCCTCCCCATTCTTCACATCCTCACTGCTCCAGACCACTGAAATCCAGCACCAAACTGACCTGGAATGTGGAGATTGAAGGCCAAAAGGACGTTGACGAATAAGTCGGGCAGCTGGTCGGTGGTGTCTGAGGGCAGCCCGTCCTCAATCACATCCAGCAGGAACTGCACAAACTGAGAGTTGAGATGTTCTGCGCAAGGAGAAAGAGGGGCATTTACAGCACAGGGAAAACAAGCCAAGCAACAAGAGCCCATGCGAGCCACTTACTGGTGTACTTTGATGCTTAAAAGCCATTAGTGGAGCGCCAGTGTCAGCCTCCGGGGATTTAACAGCCCTGCAAGGGGACTCGACAGACCACTGAGGTATCTCTGTGCCAGAGACAAGGGGCTCAGAGAACCGCCCACAGCACAGGGGAATGCTGAAAGTTGATCCCGCACTGGCAATTGTTTTGGAGTAAATAAAACACCAAATCCTGCTCTAACTGTTGCTGCAGCAGCACTGCCGCCAGTGAAAGCTTCAGGTAGGAAAAGATTTGTATTCTTGACCGCTGGTTTAATCCATCTATTAAGAAAAAAAAAAGTAATCATCTGGATCATTACTAATAACCCATTTTTCAATTTAGCCGTTAGGAAAGCTCAGGAGCTCATGCAAATAAGTCCACCTGCAGGAAATATTTGCCAGGGTTACACGAGGAGAGAAAAGCAGGAGGTGTGGAGGCTCATTCCACAGTCTCTACTGCACCAGCTTAAACCTCGTACGTGTTTACCAGGGCATTAAGGTGAAGCGGCTGAGGACAGAAAAATAATACAAATTTATATTAAAATCTCTACTGCATTTCTAGGAACGCTGAGCCCGGAGATTCCCACATACAGGGAACACAACATGTCCTGGGGAGGAAGCAGGCAGGGCTTTCTGGCTGAAGGTTGGAATGAAAGGACAGAGGTTAAAACAGGCAGATACACAACGTTTGCACTTCCTTATTGACCACAATAGCCTTAATCATCTCTGCTTTCCCTAAGAGCTTGAAATACAGAGGGCTGCAGCATCCCGTTACGAGGGAGAGCAGGAAGAGGCCACATTTTGCAGCTGACAGCTTCAGTGGGCGTTCATGGAGTGATTTGGGCTCTCAGCCCCATCAGCAGACAGAACGCCTCTGAGGCACGCAAGAGGTCTGTGCTCTCACGCAGGGCAGAGATAAAACAAAATGCTGCTTAGTCACAGTGATGGGCAAATCCACCTCTTTTGCAGCACGGCATCAGTCCTCCACTGCTCTAACACAGGTCTGTGCTGCTCCCTCTGAAAACCTGGCATCTCAGCCCAGTGCTTCAGCAGCCAGGCTCTACTGATAAAGAGCAGACTCTACTCTTGCCCTGCTCACGCTGGGCTTTCCCCCAGCTGTCCCCACCTTGGCCACCAGGAAAGGTCCCTTCCCTGTGTGTGCCAGGACGCCTCTGATGCCCCAGCACCAGCTCTGCTGTCCTGCCAAGCCATGAGCATAAGCAGCTCTTACCATAGTGATGATATGGCAGGGGCTCCCCCATGGAGAACATCATTGCCAGCACCAGTGCAGAGTAGCACATCTTCTGATGATCTGCAAGACAAAGTTCCTGCCATTAGTTCTTCTGAGGATGTGAAACCGTTCCCCAGCTGCAGCTGGAAAGTCGCACATTTAATACAGACGTTTAACACTGATTATACTGCTCCTCATTCCATTATACTGCTCCTCGTTCCTGTATTTACTGAGCTATAAGGGTGTTTTTCCCCCTGCTTAAGCACAACACACATCTTCTGTGCCATGCGTTTCCAAAGCAATTTAAAAATAATCACAACAAGAGTTCTCAATTTTTTTCCCCTCCACTTAAGAGGATCTGGGCAAACTTGATCTGAATTGTTAAAAACCTCCCCTGCACAGTCCCAGGACACATCCCATGGTTATGCAATTACTGAACCCAGAAAAAGCATCCATCTGGCCCCCTTGAAATCCTGCCTGTTCCCACCACCACCACCCCCCGACAGCTCTGCTGCTCGTTGCCATCCCTGCACTGCTCTACTTTCACCACCTCAGCTCTGCCTGCAGGAATAAAAGGTCTCTGGGGAGATCCAATCCCTGCTCGTGGCTTGGGCCGTGCATCTGCCCACTGCCCGTGTCTTCTCCACCAACACGTCCCTGCTAGCCCAACACCGTTCCTGCTGGCAGCAGCTGCAGGCGAATGCTCCACAGAACCACAGCTGGTGCCTTTCCTGAATTTTTATTAACAGATACAGCTCGATACATTTTTGCAGAATTAAAAAGCCCTAATGGAATAGGATCTGTGTCATCATCAAATGCAGCCTCTGTCCAGTTCAGCGAGTCTGAAGACAATAGGAAAAGGAGTATTATTTTTATAAAGTGGGTTACCAAACGTACTGGCTAAATAAAGTTTAGCTACATCTGCCAGAAAGAGCCTAGGGGCTCTTGTTACAAGGAAACTGAGGGTGTATTTATAAAAAACTGGCCCAAACTACCTTTCATTAGAGGAGAAATAAGTCCTGTCAATGCACGGTGCTTCTCCCAGCAGTGCTGCTGCCCTGCACAACACATGCTGCTTCCAGCAACCCCCTCCAAACCCTTTGAGACATTTCACTTCCCTGTGCACAAGCTGATCCACCTGTAAGCACCTGCACTCTGCAGCGTGGTTCTGACCGCAGGGGCTGACGTCTTCACCGTCACCACATACTCCTGGACTTGGCCAAAGGACTTGCGACACTTGACAGCTCTTGGGTTTACTGTTAGCATGGGAGAAAATGCTCCAAAATCATGCTTCCCAGCCTCGACCCCCTGGGAAGTCAGCTCTGGGAGCAGAGCTGCTATAAACAGAGAACATGCAGACCCTGTCAGAGCTCCACAAGATGCCCGAGTTTTCAAATAGCAAATCCTTTGAGTAAAAATAGATCATGTGGGGCTTAACCAGAGATACTACAGCATTAACAAGATTCAGAGTTTGTAGGAGAGCACTCTAGACCGTGCGGCAGCAAAGGAGAGCTGGAAACTGCTGTTTACTCTTGGTAAACAGAGAGGGAGGCTATTCAGTGACTTAAATGTAATTCATGCTTATACAAGAAGCTCTTGGCTACAAGGTGTCAGTGATGCCAAAGCTCACTGTAGCAGAAAAAGAATCTGACAAACTGATTTTTTCATTCTTTCCTCCACGGCTTTGGGAGCTGGGTATCAGAGCAGGATACTGCAGACACCAGGACCCCCTGCCCCCGTGTTCCTAGTAAGGCTTTCATGGACACATGTTCCCTCATCACATCACAAACAATGAAATAATGATCTGAGAACCAGAAACCAGTGATAAACATGTGGTTGTAGCAAATATGGAGGAAGAGATTAATTAGAGATGGGAGGGGGAGGGTAGTTTTACATGTCCTTGGCCCATCTGCCATGAACTGATGTCCATTCATCTCGCCCGAGAGCAGACTCCACTGCTAGGTGGCAGATCTTGTATTTGCCTAAGGATGTTGAAACCAGTCAGAAAGCTGAACTGGGGGTGAATCCAGATTCACCCGGTACACTCAATCAGCAGACTCTACAAGTCTTTGGAGTGTCCCAGCTGCAGCAAGGCTCATCCAAGACTCACCATGCTGACAGAGTAACTGCCAGTCAAAGCACAGCTTTGTTTTGTTTTCCTTCCAGAGCAGCACCAGTGGCTGCAAGAAAGTAAACTGCATTAATACAGCTCTCCTGAAGCCGACATGCTGATAAGCATTACCTCAGTGGCCATGCAGGGCAGGAAAGGTACGGCTGTTTGCTCACCAGCCTGCACTTCCAAAGCCTGCTGAGGCACTGGTAAGAAAGCTGCAGTTATTTGAGAGAGTTATGTATGAGAGTTATTTCTCAGAGGCCTTCAAAGACCTTGCCTCCAACCTCTAAACACAGTGGTGCAAAATCCGGGCACTGGGAACGGACACAGCTGTGTCCAACTGAAGTGAAAAGAGCCCGACATACATTGAGCCCAACACAGGAGAAAGTCACGATTACAGACCGGATTATCCCCTGTCTGTCTTCTTTGGAATTGTTCTGGCTAATTCTGCCTCGCTGTGGCTTATTATAAGCTCTTCTAACGCTGATAGATGCGCAGGCCAGCCGCGGCACAGGGAAGTGGCTGTCCAGCAGCAGTAAGACCCAAGCATCTGGCAGAAGGACTGGCCAGCAGCCAGCACGCCTGCACCAGCCCCAGCGTAAAGCGCCTTCTCATCAAAGGCACCCAGCATCCACACACAGAGCTGCTGCCTCGGCTGCTCTTCAGTGACAAGCCAGGGGGGATCCCACAGAGCTGCTGCAGCCGGTTCAATGCTCCCCAGTTGCTTAGTGCTGGCACTGGTTCCTCTGGCCCTTGCCATCCGCAGAAGGGATTAGCTATTCCACAGCATGTCACAGATCAGCTGCTATTCCCCCATTTTTAGTACCAAAATGAGCTCAAGTCATTCCAGGATTCAAGGTCATGTTTTCACTCAAGGTACCGCTTGCCATTTGCTGGCAGGACATGGAGCAGTAAGCACCAGGATGGCAGGAGGGAACCACTAATGCCCTAAAACACCTCTGAAGGACAGACGCGTGTGGGTCAAGGATGGCTACTTCCCTGCAGCCCTGCTGTGAAGGCTAAAACGACCAGAGGCTGCACAGATGACATTTGCACAACTGCCTGCCATAAGCTTAGCACAAGGAAGGCAGCACAGGATCAGGACACCGAATTGGGAGGCTCCTGTAACCAAAAGCAGGATGTGAGCAAAGGAAGAGCAGCTTCTCACGCTTCCACTGTACTGCCTATACAAGGAGGAAAAAACCCCTCACCTTGAGATGAAGCCAGGGAAAGAACAGATGCAGCAGAGCCGCAGGTTGGCACTTCGGAGGACACAGCAGTGCCATCTTTCACCCACCTCCACTGCAATGCTTTTTAGGTCCCCAAAGCAGAGCTCACACTTGCTGGGATGTAGGCCTGCTTTGACCAGACATGCTACATGGAGATCAGCAATCCCCTAGGTCGGAGCTCGATGCTCCATCGGATGAAGAGGCCAAGACAGCTGTGCTACATGGGATGACGGAGCCCTGGACAGCAACACTGTGACCAGGCAGGGAGTACCAAGGGCAACTAGCCCGCCCTGCCTGCACGGGGGCTGCTCAGGGACAGTGCAGGAGACTGAGGCCTGTTTGGGCACGGTGCAGAAGATGCTCACTTGGAGACAACCTTTATGAATTCATGATGGATGCATGACAGTTTAGTTTTGGCAGCACAAAACTGGGAGTAACATTGTCAATGAAACACATAGTCCCATGACCAAGTATTATTTGCTCCTTGGGCAGAAAAACCTCCGCCTAGAGAAACAGCTTCTTGTGCATAACCAGGTAAACCACCAACAGCGTGGTAAATTCACTGTGCAGAACTGATGAGCAGCGTCAGCACAGAAAGCAAGCGTAGCCAATGCAGGCGTAATGATCTCAGTCCACACCACCAGTGCTGTGTCCTGCCCTGAGCTGAAACAGGCACTCCTCACCTTCAAAATGCCCACACTTCAAAGCACCTAAGCAAAGATGAGGGCAAAGCTCTGCAACAGGCTTGGTTTTCACCCCTCACGTTCCTTCCCAAACACCAGAGCAGCCCCGTTCATCCTGTCCACCACACAGTCAGGTTGGCACAGTCTGCAGTGGGATGCTGGGGACAGGGACATCTATTACACAGGTTCGAGGTGGTGATCTTGGACATTTACTTGGCTTACACAAAATGGATGTGATGGTCCCTGTTCTGCACAGACCTGTCAATCCCCACACAGTCTCATCACCAAATGATACTTCTCCACAGCTCCACGATGTTTGCAGCAAACCAACAAGCTACAGACTGCAAACAGGGCAGCAAGGTTCCAAACACTGGGGCTCTTCTGATGCCATCCACATGGTCACTCAACAGCTACTTTAATTGTGAGTCATGATTAGCACAAAACAATGGATTTTCAATATCCCTTTAAGGAAAAAAGCAGCCTATGCCACTGCCAGTACTGGTGGCCTACAGGCTGACTGGAAAATGGGGAGCAAAGCTGTGACTGCCCAGGGCCAGACATGCATGTGGAGCTGGAAGGTAACTCCTGCAGAGTATCACTACACGTTCACCTTGTTCTTAGGCTCCTCCTCAGCATCTGCTCCTGGCTGCTGGGAGATAAAGGACACTGGGCTATGCAGGAGCAATGAGGGACAACGCTAGCAAAATCTGATCATGCCATCACCACTGAGCTTTTGAGCACACGGAGCCCAAAGCGCAGGAAGGACGTTCCTGTTAAAGCAGGGACAGGTCACCCTAACAAAGGGAGCAAGAGCGTCAAGTAGAAGGAACATGAGGGCAAAGCCTGGGTATGAAAGCAAAGAGCTGGGGAAAGCAGGGCTGTGGCACCATCCTGCAGAGGACCAGGACAGATTTGGTAACATCACTGCCATCTCCCTTGGTACAGTGGTGGACAGAAGATCCCTTCCTTTAACCAGCACACATCTCATTCACCAGCAAGAAACACCACAAAGATCCACGGCAGAGTGATGAGAAAAGCTGCCTGTAAGAAGCAGCAGAGCAGCAGCTCTGGCTCACCTTGGGTGTGAGTCTGCATGTCCCGGGCCAGCTCCATCGGCAGCACAGAGTTTACAAGTGTTGAGATGACTGCAGCATCCAAGTTGCACATGGCTCCAAAGCACTTCAACAGCAGCAGCCGTAATGGCACCCTGTGCTCCTGCAGAAACAATTCATTAGGTGAAATGATGTCGCAGATGAGGGCTCACTCTAAGATAGAGACATAATTGGCTGGAAGTTCCTGCTGTTGGGAAGCCACAGGCCCTCCTAAGGTGACAGTGAACCCAGAAGCTCTACCAGCTTTTAACAGCAGCACAGGAGTCATTTTATGGTAACATTCACAACTGGGCTGGCTACAGGTGGTTGGCACGTGTGGTCAGAGAGCACATAGCAGCCAGAGCTCAGATCTGAAATGCCCTTCACTCACTAAATGCGATACAAATCAACTACCTACTCCCATCCCTGGCAAGCAGATTTAATCTGCTGGGTAGCCAGGATTCCCTGAGCACACTGAGGTTTTGCTACTGTTGTTCTGAAGGAAGTTTCCTGACAAAACAATATTTGCAAACTGTGTGGTCAGAGAGCACATAGCAGCCAGAGTTCAGATCTGAAATGCCCTTCACTCACTAAATGCGATACAAATCAACTACCTACTCCCATCCCTGGCAAGCAGATTTAATCTGCTGGGTAGCCAGGATTCCCTGAGCACACTGAGGTTTTGCTACTGTTGTTCTGAAGGAAGTTTCCTGACAAAACAATATTTGCAAACCATCTTCAGCGTGTGATGGTTAATGGACAGGACAGGAGCAGCTCCTCCACTGTGAAACTGTCGTGTTTGTGCTGGGAGCAGAGGGCATAACCTGCAAGTTTTGGCACATGCAGGGATTCCAGCAAAGACAACGCTCAATCTGCAGCTCCTGTGCGGGAGCTGTGGTTGTGGGGTAACCTTCATACCACAGCCCCAGCCAGCAGCTCCAGGGGTCAGACAGCAGCCAGGACAGGGGACGCAACTGCTCTCCACCTGGTCAGGCTTCCTCGAAATCCTGCTCAGGGCCCGCAGCACCATCGTGCCCAGTCTGCCTTCCCACTGCCCTCACACAGGCTGCAGGCCCCTGATGCCAAGCTCTGGGCTCGGACACAGAGCTGCCAGATGAAAGCTAAATGCCACCAGGCTTGACGTGCTGTAGCTGGGGACTTAGGGACAAGATGGGGACAAGTTTCCAACCCCCACAGAGTCCTACAACAGCACGTTCCAGGAAGGAGAGGGGCAAAGCAGCACCGCACAGGCATTGAAGGCAAAACTCCCATTTCTTCCTCTGAATACTGATTTCCTTCCTCACTCCCAAGGTTTCTCCTCACAACCTACTTTCCTAAGCAAAGCTATTTACTAATGCACAGGAGCGCCTCCAATAAAAGAGGAGCAGTCACAGCCTGTCAGCTTTCCCAAGGCATCCTTGGAAATCCTTCCTCTCGATACTAGTGCTGCCAAGTCAGCCCCTCAATGGAGCTAATGAAAGCAGCAAGCTTTACCCTTCACAGTGCCAGCTGCCGCTTCCAGGTCTGCAGCATCCTCTGCTCTGCCACACAACCTGCATGCACAGCACCGACACTGGCCAGCACGCAAAAGGGATGTGCTGCAACTCCACCTGGTTCACAGAACTGCCCTACCCAGGGGGAACCTCTTACATATGTTCATCATAGCCACCCCGCTCTTCTGCATCTTCAGGGAAACCTCAAAAAGAGAGATTTGACGCATTCTGCCACCTTACCATCTGATAATACGCCACAAGGGACAGGACAGATTCAAACTCGTTCTTCTTGCACATTTTCTTGCAAACTTCTGGGTCTGCGTCTGTCTGGAAGCAGGAA
>NW_010182924.1:17207-31767 GCF_000695765.1 Mesitornis unicolor
GCCCAGGGGCACATCACAGCAGCAAGGTGCCTCTGCAGGGACCTTGAGGTGGGCAGCTGCTCCCAGACCTCAGCAGCCCCAGGCCCAACCACCTCACAGAGAAACTGCAAGCAGAGCACAAGGACGGCTCAAGAACTGCCACCCTGCAGATTCTGCATCCAAGTGAGTTCTTGAGAAACGTCTCTGCCACGCAGTGTGTCTTGGGCTGAAAACATCTGAAAAACCCATGACCTGAGCAGCAACTTGATGAGTGCACCATGCAGTTAAACAGGGCAGCTCCAGCACTGCTCCCATCCTAAGAAGTATTGTACTCGTCCTCCCACCCCTAAATTACAAGGAAACGGTGTCAAAACACCCCCCTCTGCCTTGCTCTGCAGGCCCACCGTGAGGTGGCACAGGCTGGATGTTGAGTGACAGAGACACTGGCATTTATTACACACAAAAATAATCCATTCTGCTTATGTCAGAACTGGAGAGGAATACAAAACAGGCGACAGAGCAACACAGCCCATGTCACTGCACTGAGCAGCAGCTCCCATCACATCCCCACACACAGATGGACTTGTACGTGCTAGTGGCAGCACTGGGACAGTATTTCCCACTGCTGCTCACGACTGGGACGTACCTCTCCTGTACGCACGGGTGTGGTGAGGTACTTTATACTTTCTCACAAAACGTAGCTTTAAAGTTCACTTTTAGGGCAATCAAAGAATTTTCTTTGCATTTAATGGGCCTCACCCCACAGGTACTTCCCAGCCCGAGGATGTTTTAAATGGTCCTAGGAGTGCAGACTTGCAGGTTTTCTGTGGGGTGCTAAGTTCTTTTGGAGATGAGGGTTTATATTCTCCTGCAATAGGTAAATACCACAGCTACCATGAAGAACAGCTCTGTAACTCTTTTCAGAACAGCTTTGTAAGGGGGAGGGGAAGGCAGCTCAAGAGCACTGCGGACCCCACACAGGAGCAGGGCTTCACATCGACGGTAAAGCATGCACAAGAAACCCACGCCCTCCGAAACAGCCGATCCAGCGGAAACACTGGGCTGAAGGAGGTCAGAAAAATAAGGAACTTCACCAGGGCTGTCTGCTCTGCTCTGCCTGCAAAGAGAGAAATGTACTGACCAGGATGCGAAGCAGCTCCTCCAGGTAGCAGCAGATGACATTCTCATCCTCGTAGAGCGCCCAGCTGCGCTGTTGAGCATCGTCCTTGTGCCTGGCCAGATCTGCAAAGATCACCTCCAGCCGCTGCTCGTCGTGGCAGATCTGTCCCGAGGGCAGCCCCGCACTCAGATTCTGCACGACAGCAAAACCAGTGGTTAGTGCGGTCCTGACAGCGAGCTCTTGTTTGGGTGCCTGTTTCCTCTCATCTTTGTCTCAGGACTGGCAGTTGACCTCATTCAGTCAAGAGCTGGCAGCAAAACACCAGCAACTTTGAGACATTATTTCAGCTCTCGTACTTTTGGGGCCTCTACCTGCCTCCTTTCCTTGCACAGCTTATGCGACGGATGAATCAGAAAAGGTGCCAGAACTGGTGCACGGTCAGAAAGTCTTTAAATCCAAGCTGCCACCATCCTGCTGGAGCATTAGCTGTCTCCGAGGATGTTGAGGAACCCAACAAACCTCATTCCAGCAAAGCTACGCTCCTTTTTCCTTATTGCATTTAGAAACCTAAGGCTGACCCAGGCAAGTCGATGCTTCCAAAGCCATGGGACTTTGTACCCACGCCGCTCCTAGATCACACAGTTGTAACCTCTTAGCACACACGGACATCACAAACTTCCCCACTTCTCTTCGCAGCAAACCAGAGGGTGTTTGCAGGACACCACGGGCTGCTGGCCTGCCCTGGGCAGGGCAAATGATGCAGTAAGGGGACAGGGCTGCTCTGGTTCAGCTTTCTTCCGAACAGCGGAGCTCAACCACCGCTCACAGCAGCTCTAAAAGTTGTAGCTACGATGCAGACTAACTCAGCAAATTTTACTGCCCATACTCCTTCCTCAGATTGCTTCCAACTTTATTCCCACCACTTCCACCTCACACACAACCCTTGCCATGAAGGCTTCACTCTTCAGTTGTCTTTCCTGCACTTCTGCCCTCCTTTGAGAAAGAGAGAAGAGAGGGGAGCAGTCAGGCAGCAGTTAACCTGCCCCAGCAGCTGCTGTGGTCTGCAAATTAGGATAACCCTCTAGGACCTAAGTGTATCGTATGAGCTACCTGGTTTCCTGAAAGCAGGGTAAGAGGGGGACCAGCACACGGAACCAGGCTGGTTACAGGTGATGAGCCCAGGCACCATTAAGAGAGGTAAAGACTAATTTGCACAGGAACTTGAATGGTATACACGAGGGTTTGGCAGCAGTCCCAGCAAGCAGCAGGAGACCTGCAAGGTGGAAGAGGAAGGAACTGAGGAATTCAAGCAACAGGGAAAAGCCATGCACTGAGACCAAGACCTTAACAATTTTGGGATGAAGCTGTCCTGCAGTGTGCAGTGACAAGTCATGACCATTCAGCGTGAAAAGGCCATTACCGCTACCAGCCAGGACACCCTGCTACTGCACAGCATCTTCTCACAGAATCACAGAATCGCTCGGTTGGAAAAGCCCTCCGAGATCATCACGTCCAACCGCTCCTGTCTACCCACTAAACCATATCCCTAAGTACCTCGTCTACCCGCTCTTTAAACACATCCAGGGATGGTGACTCCACCACCTCCCTGGGCAGCCTGTGCCAGCTTCTGACGACCCTCTCAGTAAAGAACTTCCTCCTTATCTCTAACCTGAACCTCCCTTGGCACAGCTTGGTGCCGTTTCCCCTTGTTCTATCCCCCATCACCTGGGAGAAGAGCCCAGCACCCACCTCTCTACAACCTCCCTTGAGGCAGTTGTAGGTGGTGATGAGGTCTCCCCTCACCCTTCTCTTCTCCAGGCTAAACAAGCCCAGTTCCCTCAGCCGCTCCTCTGGAAACTGAGGAGACTCAGTTGTCCTGGACTGCCACAAGTCGGCTGCGTGGCCTGGAGGCAGACCTTCACGTCACCAGCAGAGCAGTGACTCTGTGCAGAGACACAGGCCCACGCTGTGTGTCAGCAGCGATGCGTAGTCACACCCCCACAGCGCCAGCACGCGAGGCTGCCAAGTGCAGAAGTGTCCACCTCCCTCCACATCCTCAGCCCTCCAGCCCTGTCTGGGAAAATCACTGCAGGTTTAACAGGAACATCTCATCTGCTTCATTCGAGACAGAATTGCTTCGGGATATTTGGGGTGTGAACTAATTAGGACTTCAATTCAGCGCTTCGATCATATAATAAAAAAGTATTCTTCTTGTTGCTGCTCCTTACTTGCTCTTTGTCAGGAAGGTAATGAAGGAAGGAGCGTGCTGGTTTAACACAAGCCTCTGTCTGCTCTTCCAAGTTTGGGGAGCTGTGGATGGCCAAGCAGAAAACCAGGTAAGCAGCCCTCAGAGGGATGGCAGCTTTCAGGAGCTGAGCACAGACGCAGGAGAATCTCCCACTGATCTGTGATTTGTCATGTTAGTGAAGATGAAGACTCGCCTGGCCTCACCATCTCCTCCTCCCTCCAGGAGGATGTGCAACTCTGCAGCATTGTCTGCCTGTCCTCATGTGTCCCTGCTGTCTGGCAGAGGGTTCTCCATTTACGTACCCTCCTCATCCTCCTCTCCAGAGCAGCGCAGGGCTGGTTCTACCTCAGTCCACTGCTGGGATGTCTTTTTGGATGAGAATTTTAACGAGTACTCGTTTTAATGACCACTCTATTCAGCCTCTTATCGCTAATCTGCTTCCTCCAATCCTTCATCTGCAGCCCTTAGGACTCTACTGAGCACCAAGTTCCTAATGGACTTGGATGAGATCAATCCATTAAGGAGCTCTTCAATCCAACCCGTGTAACTACACCACACTGCACTCTCAGCACCATTCTCAGCCCTCCCACCACTGGGGTCAGGTCTCTGCTAATTAAACATCTTGGCAGCTGCTTCAACCTGCAGCCTCATCATATGGCTGTTTCCAGGAATCTGCCGAGAGCCCATACACAGGAGGAGGTTTCGGTATTTCTAACAGTGCCACTTTGCATTATCTTGCTGCTTCAAACAGATCCCTTCCCCCAGCCCAGCAGAACAAACTGCTGCAGGGATTTTGTTCCTCCTGAGCAGACCAAAGACATTTTGGGAACCTCATCGCACCCACACTGCCCAGGGATGGTCATGCCTGTCAGGTCAACCCAGCTGCCATCCTGCCAAGCTCTTCCATTTCTTCCTCACCCTCTTCCCACACCTCCCTCCCCACCACCACACCAGCAAATGTGGTGTGGTGTCATCCTCACTGCCGTGGGTATGCACACCTACCAGCAGTGCCCCTCCAGATGAGCCCAGATCCACTCTGGCCAGCACTGTGCCCTTGTGGCCAAGAAGGCCAATGCCATCCTGGGGTGTATCAGGAGGGGGGTGGTTGTAGGGCAGAGAGGTTCTCCTCCCCCTCTACTCTGCCCTGGTGAGACCACATCTGGAATATTGTGTCCAGTTCTGGGCCCCTCAGTTCAAGAAGGACAGAGAACTGCTGGAGAGAGTCCAGCGTAGGGCTACAAAGATGATCAAGGGAGTGGAGCATCTCCCTTATGAGGAGCGGCTGAGGGAGCTGGGGCTCTTTAGTTTGCAGAAGAGGAGACTGAGGGGAGACCTCATTCATGTTTATAAATATTTAAAGGGTGAGTGTCACGAGGATGGAGCCAGGCTCTTCTCGGTGACAAACAATGATAGGACAAGGGGTAATGGACACAAACTGGAACACAGGAGGTTCCACTGAAATTGGAGAAGAAACTTCTTCTCAGTGAGGGTGACAGAGCCCTGGCCCAGGCTGCCCAGAGAGGTTGTGGAGTCTCCTTCTCTGCAGACATTCAAAACCCGCCTGGACGCCTTCCTGTGCAACCTCATCTGGGTGTTCCTGCTCCGGCAGGGATTGGACTGGATGAGCTTTGGAGGTCCCTTCCAATCCCTAACAGTCTGTGATCCCGTGATAAACTCTACAGTGGGATTTTACACACGTTTTGGGGGGAAATCGCCCCTCCTCTGGGGCAGCAAACTGTTCTCACCACAGCACCATCTACAGCACCATCACGGGGCAAGTCAGCTCTGCAGGGAGCAATGCCTGCCATGCACAGACCCACAGTGTGTCACGGGCAGAGGAGGGCACTTGGCTCTCAAGCACCACGTTCGCTATGCCTCAGTGAGGGCTCTGCAGCCCTCACTTCCCAGGTGTCCCGGCCATCTGCAGCCCCGGGCACATTTGCTCCGCAGACACAGGCAGCAGCGGCTCGCTCTGGATGCGCATGGCCCATCTACAGCCAAACTGAGATGGCTGCACGCAAAGACTCCGGCACAGACCTTCATAAAGGCTCCTCTAGCAATTAGTGAGCAAAGAGCTTGCCTAAGCACTAATGCATGCCCTCCCACCTTCCAGATTCACATTTCTGCCCGTATTTCACTGAGGAGGAGTCGTACAGAGCACTCTAACAGCCGAGCCAAAGGAGCCAGCCTTGAAAGCACTCACCCTGCCGACCTTCCTGTTGTTTGGGTGAGCAGAGGGACAAAGCTCCCGCAGGGAAAAGCTGAGCCCCAGAGCAGCATTTGTGTCTTGTCAAAAGCCATTCTCCTTTCAGCAGAGCCCCATCAATGAATGAATAGGACCTGCATGCGACAGGCAGCCCACGAGGATTCAGGGAAAGCAGAGGGAGCTTCGCCACATAAGTGACGAGGTTTGTCAGGGGTCACTGGGGACAACACGCGCTGCTGACGGGCAGCTGGGAGCTGGGCACAGCCCAGGCTACAGGAGAAACCCCCTCCAGAAACGTTACCTCCCACACCCACTTCCTAACTTGTTCCTCCATCTCCAACACATCCAAGAACCATTCAACCCCACCCAGGAGTCTGGGCTGATCTACAACACCAAATTGAATTACAGACCTTTATCAGCAGTTTTTGAGCTTATATTTAAGGCAACCAGAGATGGGTCTGAGTCACAAGCAGAACACTGGAATGCTAATTTAATAAAAAGCCGTTAAGTGATTTCTAAGTGCTCCCTCTTAAGGTGTAGCTAGCCTGCATATTAGGCAATTTTTCTGGCCTCACACCTAGTTTAATAAACCCTCAAATCGACCTTCCTAGACAAGATGTTTTTGGTGCTAACCTTTCCTCTCAGATGGGAGATAATTCAACAGAGCTGCAGACAGTCATATATCCCTGGTACTTATTAATCTGAGTGATGCTTTAGGTGCTTGAAAACCAGCTCCGGTTTAGATGGACACTGCAGCAACACCTTTGAAAAGAAGAACCATTTGTGGACCTTGCCCACTCATCAGGAACCGGCTTCAAGGACAAGAAGAGGGGCCGTGTCCAAGGCCAGGCCCAATCCTGACACGGGAAAGCCAACTCAGAACATTTGCTCCTGCAGATCAGGCTTCCCCAAGCAGTACGGTACCTCTGAAGCATCTTTCTCAAGGTGTGAGCATCTCAGCAGCCTCCTCTTTGCTGTTCTCCCAGCGCAGCCCTATGTTACCTCTCCAAAAGCAGGAGCACGATGCTGTCCCAGCAGAAGGGTCTTTTGCTCTCGTGCAAACAGGTGCCTGAGCAGACTCCACGTTGGAGGAGCAGCAAGGGAAATGAGAGAGAAGTCCCACCGCAATTCAGCCTTCAGGAGGTGCTGGGGATAGAAGTGAGGCAATGGATTCTGGAATTGGCTTTGTAAACTGGTGATCCTACTTAAAACTAAATCCAGAATAGGAATAGAAAGGCCACAACTAATTAAAGAACGCTATACAAAACGTTGAACGAGCAAACCAAAGCTTTAAATGAAAGCTGATCTCTCACTCTGTTTTAGGAGGTGGAAGAAAAACCTTATAAAATATGCAATAGAAGAAGTGACCACGCATTTGCATGGACTGGGGTGCAGAGGGATTTCAGAAGCTACAAATTAAAGGACAAAAAAGCCCTTGACAGAACTGACAACTCAGCAACAAGTCTACGCAGAAACCCATGAGACTGTGGAATGATCTGTTACAAACAAATCATTTTGTTTGTCAGTGATAATCACTTGTACCATTAAACCGCGCTAGTGAAGCTACGGCAGCACAGCCACCCCCAGCTGCTCGTGACTGCCCTCTCAGCTGCCAGAGCCGGTCTGCACCAGGTGAACACCCTCACCTGGAACCAGGCGCCCACACATCAGCAGAGCCACATCTTCACAGAACAGACCATCAGGGCTTGGAAGGGACCTCAAAAGCTCATCCAGTCCAATCCCCCTGCCGGAGCAGGAACACCCAGATGAGGTTACACAGGAAGGCGTCCAGGCGGGTTTTGAATGTCTGCAGAGAAGGAGACTCCCCAACGTCTCTGGGCAGCCTGGGCCAGGGCTCTGTCACCCTCACTGAGAAGAAGTTTCTTCTCCAATTTCAGTGGAACCTCCTGTGTTCCAGTTTGTGTCCGTTACCCCTTGTCCTATCATTGTTTGTCACCGAGAAGAGCCTGGCTCCATCCTCGTGACACTCACCCTTTAAATATTTATAAACATGAATGAGGTCTCCCCTCAGTCTCCTCTTCTGCAAACTAAAGAGCCCCAGCTCCCTCAGCCGCTCCTCATAAGGGAGATGCTCCACTCCCTCCATCATCTTTGTAGCCCTTCTGCATGGGACATCCACGAAAAACACACACCACAACCCCAGCAGTTACACCTGAGCACTGTGCAAGGCCACTCACGCTCTTCTTCCAAAAGCAGCACCCCTTAAGTACACCATAGACATGAGATATTATGAGATAGGACAGGACCTTCTGCCATGTCTCCATCCTGGACCAGGTGTTTTAAGTCCTGCTGGTGTCCTGGATGACAGATACCAGTTACAGGTAGATCCACACTTGTCCCTGCACCAGCATCATAATTTCTTCCCATCTTTTTTCAGGCTGGTCTGCAGCAATGGCCATGAAATTGAGGTTTTCAAATCCCCTCTGCAGAAACCTGGCACTAAATGACTTCTGTGGAATTAAGATTATTGTATCCTAAGAACAGGTATTAAAGATAAAAATAATATTCGAATCTTGTCCAAGGTGCAAATAACAGAAAACTGCACTTCTTAGCATGTGAGTCAGAGCCAAAGCGTTTGCTGGAGACAGCTAAATTTTTCTGCTGAATCTAGAAGGCACATCGACACGGCATTGTTATTGAAGTAGGAAGCAATTAACCGCTGGGTTATGGCCACAAACCAAGACCTGATGATTGCTTACAGGACCCTCTATTCAGCGCAGACAGTTAACCAGATTACAATTTGATCTAAAATCTGAATGCCATTAGTTTTCCATATTCAAATGCCTCTGAACAGTTCATTATAATCTTGCCATTAGCAATGGAACTCCAATCTTAGATGCTTAAATGAAACGAACGCCTTGGGGCTCTATTCAGCAAGCGGGAGCTGAAATGTATTATCCCTCTAACTAAAGCACAGGGCTGCCCAGGTGCACTTCACCATTTCAACGACTGCTGCAAGCAGCATCCTTTTATTTCTTTCCTTGTGTATCTGCAGCAGAGGAAGGAGGAACATACGATCGTTTTGGCGTAAGGTTTATTTAGAAAAAGCTCCAGATAATGTTCTTTCTCCAGTGGATGAAAAACTACTCTTCAGTTGTTTTTTTTTTAAAAAGCAGGGCTGATGCGTGTGCTACAGAGTAACAGAGAGGTTCACATCTATGGAAAACCAGTTTTTGTCACTGTGATGAAAGATCAGGCCAGACATACAGAAGTTTTGGGTGCTCCATTGTCAAGAGACAAAGATCTGTGCAGATTTACGGTATGTATAGGCATGCTGAATCTATAGAGGATGTGCAGCATCACAGAAGAAAACGAGTTTATAGAATGCATTATTTTATAAAAGGTTCCTACAAAGAAGCACTTGCTGCAAAGGCTCCATTTTCCTCAGCCTCCGTTTGTCGCATTCATAACGGAAACCACCTCTTCAGAAGCCACTACCATTTCATTCTCTGATTCTATGCTGCCACAATGGTTCTCCACGAGCCTTCACAATCCCTGGTCAACAACTTGTGTCGCAGCTCCTCAGTGAGCCTCAAGTCCCGCTGCCTCCATTCGCACTGCTGCTTCGTTGCCAGTGCTGTCCTTGGGACCTGGAAGGCTGTCACCTCCCACCTGATGTGCTCATGCGGTTCAAGTCACTGCCGTCCACCCCGTCATCCAAAACCGCAGTCTCAGAGACACCCACCTTTCCACCGCACCTGGTGTAAACCCCTGGTTCCTTTGACCAGACATTTCCCCCTCTAGCATCCCTCCCCTTCCCCCTTTAGGATCTCATTGTGCTTCTCATCCCAAATGTTAGCAGAGCTCCCAACACCTTCTGCCCGATGCCAGGAGGTGGTTTGCAGCAGCCCCCCCCACCCAGCCCTGCATGCGTTACCTTACTCTCCACCACGGAGATGAGGATCTGCTCCATGATGCTGCTGGTTGCTGGGATGGAGGTCTGGATGTGGCCGATGACCACGCCGATGGCCACACGGGACAGCTCGTAGCTGAGGTGGGTGTTCCTACGCACCAGCTCGATCAGTTCGGCCCCTATTGTCTTGGGCACAGGCACCACCAGCTCCCCGGGCTCTGCTGGCACCGCCTCCACCATAGCTGCCTTCTTATCCTCCAGGCAGAGGGAGCTGAAGGCGTCCAGGCCTGCAGGGGTGGCTGGGGCCGCCTTCTTCACCTGAGAGGTCTTCTCCCCATCCATGGCGTGGGACCTCTGGGTCCCCCCTTCAGCCGGCAGTGCCGGGGCAGCCCTCTTGGACTGGGGAGATTTACTGGCCCCATCCTTTGGGGAAGTCCCGTAGCGGGAGTGGGTCATGGAGCCAGCATCCAAATTACGCGTTATCGTGGTGTGGACGCTGCGGCTCGGGACGGGGGGTGGGATGGGGTGTTGGCAGGACTGGAAGTGGCCGTCGGGAGAGCGGTCTCCGATGCAGAAGAAGCGGTGTACAGGGTATCCAGGGATGTCGTGCTTACAGAGGAGGCACTAGAAGCTGACCCTGGGATAATTTCAATAGTGTCTGAAAGGGAACAATTAAAAATGCCTTAGCAACAGCATCAAAGGAAAAAAGAAAAAAAAAAACACAAATTCCTGCAGAGCAGTCCATTAAAAGGCTCATTGTGCATGCGACCAGAGAAGTTAAACTCCTCTTCCTGCCTCACTTATCTCAAAGCAAAATTGTAGCAGTTCTCTCCGGAGCATTCCCGCACAATCACCTCTTTAGAAATGGGAAAACTGCTCTATTGAGATGAATAACCTTCAAAGGCCTTAGTGTTTTATGCAGGTGAAGAGAGGGAGGGAGGGACAGGACTAAGGGGCAGAAAAGTCTATTCCCCTTGGCCTTTTGCTACACTCAGGATCTGAGCTCTCCCTTTTGAATGACGGTGCCTGAGAACTGCCAGACACCGAAGGCTCCACACAGCAGCCCGCGCCTCCCTCTTGCACCGATCTCACCAACTGCACACCACGGTTAGCACTGATGGTGCAGGAAACACTTGGCTGCCAACACCTCTGGTCTCGCCCCTTCAGCGCTCTCCAGCATTTGGTCATGAGCACCGAGAGCATCGACTGTCTTCACAAGCCTCCACGTTGTCTGTGTTTCTCCCCATGCCCCCAGTTTGGACTAGCTCTAGTGATGGCAGCTGTCCCATCTTCCAAGGAAAAAAATCCACTACAAATAGAGATGTTAAGATGTTTCTCTCCTTTAACCTGGTCTAAGGTATACTTTTGGTAAACCTTATCCATTCGTTTCTAGGGGGCAGAAATGTATCCGAGTCCTTCCCTGACTATGAAAACAGTTACCTGGGGAAACTCTGGGCTACCTTCATCTGGAGCTTCCAGCTGGTGCTGGAAGAGAAGGAGCACACCCACAGGGAGCCCAGCTCTCCAGAAAGGCAGTTTCCCCCATACCAAAAGAAGGGCCAGCAGGACAGACATGTGAAGGTTCAGCATCCCTCTTTTTTCCTCCTCCCACCATGCTTCATTAAACGAAGATAAGGAGTTGAAGGAAAGTGACCTTTGTGAATTCCCACTTCTGCAATGAAAAATGGCTCAATACCATGAAGCAAGCTGGTTTCAATTAACTACTTCTCACGAGGGGACACGAGCGGGCCTGAGATGGGCTGTGTGTCACCCACAGCGTGACTGCCATGGCACAGGACAGCACTTGGGCAAGCTGACAGCAGCTCAGCAGGACGACCACTGCCTCTGCCAGCCCAACCACGCTGGAGATGGAGAAGCTCCTGGCTTGGCCCCACGGTCCTGCTCTGCTCTGAAGTGTTCACAACCAGCAGCTCTCCTGCCTGTGGGCAGCACATACACGGCTTGCCCTGGTACTATTTCTGCTGCTTACAGACACCAGCAACCCATTTTATGGAAATCTCCATGAAATCATCTGAGCGTCATACAAAGAAAGCATCTGACAGACTGGGAGCCAAAAGCAGACTTGGACCTGTCCTAAAAGTGCTACCAGTGAGCTCCCCCTGGGGAAGAACCTCACTCTGCACTACCAGGGAACACTCCCTCTGCCTTGCCGAGAGGTGGCCATGGTGTCTGTGGGAGTAGAACACCCACAAGGATCTTAAACCACCAAGGCTGTGTGCTGCCACAGAGTTTGCTCTGAGAAGAACACCATGTTTCCCAGGGCCACAGGCACTGGAGGAGCAGGATGCTGCTGTACCTGGCATCCATCTGCAGGCACCAGGCTGCCCAGCCCCTCCTTGATCTGAGAGGACGTAGAGGAGCACTGGCCACTAGCTCATGATAGTTAGATTAAAACCTACAGGAACTTAGGAGATATCTATCTATCTATCTATCTATCTATCTATCTATCTAAATACAGCTATGTATTTAGAAGGCTATAAAACCTACAGGAGTTTAAGATACATACAAGGATGCCCTCCTAAGCACAAAGCAAAAGCGTCTGGGCACCATGACATACGGCCCATGTCCATTTTGTGTCCGAGATCTGGACAGTTTGTCCTTACTTTTGACAGGAGCAGAAATCTGCACGTTCTTGCGTTTCTCTGGAGGTGGGGGGGTGACAGGAGCAGCACGCCGGGGCTGTGGTGGGATCTGCAAGGAAAGATTTGAGAGCAATCAAAGGAGGTTGACAGTAAAGACATTCCCTGTTATGAAACCTCCTTTCTCGCGTGCATGTGTAGGTTTGTCCTTATCTCTCTCATCACTCGGGGAAGTTTTCTCAGGAGGACAGATATTAATAGGCGGTTTCCTAGAAGAACAAAGCAGGACTGAAGCCTGCTTCATCCCCTCCCCGTGACAGGCAAAGCAGCTCTTGTTTAATTGCTGTGTTCAGCAGCACACAGTGTCGTGTAGACCTGTCAAGCGTTTACTCCTCCTTTATTCCAAATGCAATCCCACACACTCGCCGTGACTCCACATTACTCTCAGTAGCTCCACAGAGGCTGCAAACAGAGCGCGTATTTAGACACTCTTCTGGAGAGATCCATTACATCAGCTACAAATACCCTTGCAGAAAGACAAAGCCAAGGACTGGAGACATCTAAATGCCTTTTCCATGCTTTCAGAGCTATTTCTGCTCATGCAGGGAGGGGGAAAATAGGGCTAGACCCTCTGTGCAATTCTACGCTACCTATAGCAAGACCTGCTGGGAGCGGCTTTCGCCAGGGACTTGCATTAACCCTCAACATTTGGGATCTCTCTTGCAAGTCTACTCTGCAAGGAGCACCGAGCCAGCAGCTCACGAGGTACAGACCCAGACTCCTGCGCTCACCTTTTCCTGTCAGATCCAGACACCACGATCACCGACATCGCTCTCACTCAGAAACAGGCCGGTGTGGTGTACCCTCAGAGTTAACCTCTGATCAGCAGGACACCGCTGGACGCAGCAGCCAAGCTCGGCAGGAGCACATTGCATCAACGCTCTGATGTGCACATCCCAGCAGCTCACGGCCAAAAGACTCTTGGGGTCTCTTAGGAATTCTGCGGTTCAGAGCCTGCTGCCTGAAACACACCTCTGCTTTTGTGGGATTTTGCAATCACTGCCTGCAGCAAAACTGCCCAGGGCAGCATGAGAAGGGAAAGGAGGTGATAGCCCAAATGCCTCAGGTAGCCCACGCTGAAGGCAGCTGGAATCTGCCTGCCATAGCGACATCCAGGCCATCGTACGGTGCCAAATTCCCAGGTTTCCTTACCCCTGAAAGGGAAGCTTTTCTGTGTCCTGTCAGTGCTGAACAGCCCTGTAATGCCACAGAGCACTGCCAGTCCCCACAGACAAAAACTGATACAGAGCCCTGCAAGGTCTCTATTTTAAATAGCTCAGAACAGGGAGAATGAGAAATACGTATTTTTTTTTTCCCCTGGATACAGGAAATGCAGAAACTTCCTCTGAAATGGAAGCAAAGACATCCCTGGAAATAAGATACCTTCAGAAGCCACCTCAAATGTCCAAGATGATGCCAAAAGCTGCCAACAAGGTGCTTACAGCCCGTGTCCGGAGCCCACCACACAAGTGAAGACACAGCAGTCTGCACAGCTTACAAAGACTCTTAAAAAGAGATCTCAGTCCCTCTCTCCCACCCAACACATCCAACCTTCCACTGTGTCACGTAACGAGTCACCTCATTACAAGCGCCTTTCGCCGGTGGATTAACACGAGATCGCGCTGCAGACTCCCAGCCTGAGCTCTTCTGCCCTTGTCAATCCGTCCCACATTGTTCTCTGGGTACAATGTCACACGATACTTGCACACAACTTAAAAAATGATCCGCGACAGCCCAAAAAGAGACTGCACAGCTGAGCAAGGCCAAGCAGATCAAGGAGGGGTCTCTGCATCGCGTGGGTGGATGGCTGGTCTCCAATCTGGAAAGCTCAGCTGTGCTAAAAGCAGAGCCCTCTCTGCAGAGCACGGGAGCCAACAGCACGAGTCGGAGCTGCTTGGCACGGCACGGCTGTGGTCCCCGAAGCGGTGGGATTTAGCGGAGAGGCAGGCTCAGAGCTTAGAGCAGCAGCGTGACATTATTCGGAGACAGCAAGGGCTGGGCCATTCTGGAGTATTTCCATGGCTTCATTAGCCCTTCCAAATTTACCACGCAGGTTTAACACAGCTATTACAGACTGCTGTTTAAATTAATAGATGTGTAGCCCAGAGCCCCGACAGCTTCATTTAGACACAAAGCATCACATGAATTTCCCGGTGCTGATGTCTGAGCTGTGAGCTGCCACACGGTCAGGAGTCACGAAGGGCGACCGATGGCCGTGTCCTCCAGCCACACCACGTCCCAGCTGCTGCATGGGGCCAAGAGGAGGATGTACAGCACCAAAGCGCCCAGGGGAAGAAAGGGGAGACAACATCCTCCATCCAGCTGCCGTGGGGAAGGTGACTGTGCAGGAGTCCTTGCAGCTCAGATCCCTTCTGTCCAAGGGGAGAAGAGAAGGGACCTTGCTAAGGGTGTAAACAAAACACAACAAAAAAACCCAACCAAGTGAACGGGCAGGGAAGAATTTAATGAAATA
>NW_010182925.1:0-1011 GCF_000695765.1 Mesitornis unicolor
CGCCGCAGGCTGAGCCAGCCCCCACCTGCGGTTGGCAATGGCCTGGATGTGCGTCAGGAGGTGCATCTTGAAGGTGTAGCGCTTCTTGAAGGACTTCCCGCACTGCGGTGACACAAGGCGCAGCAATGCTCACCCCCATGCAGCCTCCCTCGCTGCCAGCCCCTCCCCGGGCTGTGCCCCCCTCACCTTGTCACACATGTGTGGCTTCTCCGTGCTGTGTGTCTTCATGTGCTGCGTCAGCCTCTTCTGCATGGGGTAGACACGGTTGCATACGGGGCACGGGAAGGAGTTCAGCTTTGGGGGCTGGAGGGACAGCAGGAAGATGAGCTCACCTGGGAGGGGCTCACCAGATCCCTCGCCCTCTCCCCACCGCAGGACCTGGGCTGCCTCTCCTCAGGTGCTGCAGAAACACCGCCTCCAGCGAGGCGCTTGTGGAAAACCCAGACACAACAGTGCTGAGAGACAAACCAACAGGGCACGCAAACTCACCGGATCGGCTCTCTTCTTCCTGAAAAACAAAGAGGAAAACCCCCAAATGTCAGTGATGTGCCAAGCCCGAGCTCCCTCGTACCCAGACACCAAAACCACCCGTTTTGGAAAGGGCCAGAGGTCAGGGGAAGGGGCAGCCACGGCTGCCTCCCAGGGCAGGAGCGGCGTTGGTGCTGTAGAGCCAGGCTGTGCCTCCAGGACTGCGGCTCCCTCACCTGTCCCGGCTGTGCACCGTGGAGTGCCGGATCACATCCTTCTTGTACACGCTGGTGTAGCTGCACTCCTCGCACTTGTAGGGCTTGCTGCCCACGTGGTTGAACATGTGCTCCTGCGGGAGGGAAGCGGAGCAGGGGCCGTGAGATGGGGGCTGTCGGGCACCCCCGGGGGTACGGGCAGGACAGATGGTGCTCACCTTGAGGGAAGACCAGCGCCGGGAGCGGTAGCTGCACTGCAGGCACTTGAAGAGCTGCGGGTCGTTGGCCTCGTGCGAGTTGACGTGGAAACGCAGGTCCTCGTGTGTGA
>NW_010182925.1:1103-2224 GCF_000695765.1 Mesitornis unicolor
AAGCAGGGGCTGGACCGGCCCTGGGCACAGGCCAGAGGGCCCAGCGCCGGCTCGGCACACACCCCTCACCTGCGCCCCATGTACTTGCGGTATTTCTTGCCCAGGAAGCGGCGGGAGGGCCGCCCTCGCCTCCTGGGGACGACGTCCGCCTCCTCAGGGCCGGTGTTGGAGGAAGGGTCCTTGTTCTCGGAGTCGGACTGGCTGATGCTGGGCTCTGCCAGGCTCTCGCTGGTCCCGTTCTCCAGGCAGGAGGAACTGGCTGCTTCCGAGCTCTGCAGCTCACGGCTCGGCGTGCTCTGGGACGTCACCAAGGGCTCCACCTCCTCTCCTGCTCAACACAACGCAGTGCAGCTCTGTCACAACCCCTCCCTGTGCTCCCAGGACCTCACGTACCGCTCCCCTCTCCAGCACAGAGCTGCTGCCTCCCGCTCCCCCCCAAAAAAAAACTCCAGACGGGGAAACTTGCGGGGCCTCCCCGGGCGCCGACGCGGCCTCTCCTCGCTGGACGTGGGGACAGTGCGGCCGTGCTTGGGCTGTCGCCCACGGGGCTCGTCCTCAGCTGGGTTATAGTCGCTGTCCTCTGGAGATAAGCAGGCCAAAACGTCAGAGAGACACCGGGAAAAGACTGAGCTCTGTGAGATGTGGGGAGAACAAGTCCTACCTTCGGGGTCATCTATAGCACCAGCGTCCATGATATCATCTTCTTCTTCCTCTTCTGGGACCTCCTCCTCCGCAGTCCTTGGAGCAGACCCCGCCTTTCGTGGACGCCCTTTCTTCAAAGCCAGAGCTGAACCCGCTGCCACGGAGAACAGAACAAAACCCCTGACCAGGCTGCGTTGGGGAGCAGGTCCCCACACTCACACCCCTCCCCTGCCCGTCGCAGGAAGCTGAATTCTCCTCAGCCCCGAGCCCACACCTGGCTGGAAGTGCCGCTCCTTCATGTGGTTAATCAGCGTTTTCTTGGAGATGCTCTTGTACTGACACATCTTGCACTTGAACTGCTGCACCACCACCACCTCCATCATCTCCTCCAGGGTCTCCATGTCTGGCTGCTCCAGCTCCTCCCCACCGTCAGCCTCTCGGGCCTGACCTGGCTGAGCTGGCAGGCCCCACCCCTCCAA
>NW_010182925.1:2254-3574 GCF_000695765.1 Mesitornis unicolor
TGGAGGTAGGACCATCGGCGATGGCTTCTATGGCCAAGCTATTGGCCAGAGCAGAGGTGGCCATCTGGGACACCATGGGAGCACCTGGAACACCAAAACCAGCTCAGCCGAGGAGCAGCCCCTCCTCGGTGACAAGTGACAAGCTCCCACAGCCAGCACGTCCACGGGGACTCTGCTACAGGTGCTGTGGCCAATCCAGCTGTGACACCCACTCCAGGCCCTGCTCTTGTGGAACAGGGATGGGGGTAGAGACAGCCCCAGGGCACACCCTCACCATCATCGGGGCCTTGCAGGATGAGGTACTGCGTGGTCTCGGCTCCGCCGTCCTCTGCGCTGGTCACAGCGATGCAGCCTGGGAGAAAGAGGAGAGCAGAGCGGTAACTGCCAGGGCTGGGGAGTCACTGGGGCTCACTGGGGCTCTCCCAGCTTCAGATACAGCAGAAAGGGGTGAGGACAGCCCTGCCCTGGGCTGCTGCACTGCGGCTGAAGCAGCAGCCGGGCAGAGGGAGGGCTCCCCGGCAGATGCAGCAGCCACGAGCCCCTCATCCACCCCTCACCCCTCCAGCTACAAGAGGAGAAACCCCTGCTGAGTGAGACCTGTACGTAAACACGTATGCATTTCCCCATCGCCTCCCTAGGCCTGGCACAGCAGCAGCTCCCAGCCCCGGCCCCCTGGCCCATTCGCACTCCACAGGGAGAGCGGGCAGCTCTGCCCCACGTGAGCGGCCGGGAGCAGGCACTCACTCTGGATGATGTCAGGCCCGATCGTGGACTCAATGATTTTGTCAATGGCAGAGCCTAGGTCTGAGGAAGTGGAGGCGGTGGAGTCTGACACCATCGTGGCTCCATCAGTGATGACACTGGAGTGGACCAGGACTTGTGGGGACTCTGACACCATGATGGACTGGCTCACGGTGGAGACACTGGAGACCAAGGTGGATTGGGCAATGGAGGATGAGTCCGGCAGATAAATCCGGGGAACGGCATCTGTGCTGGAGCTGCTCTCTGACACCTCTTCCTGAGGAGACAAAAACAGAGACCAGGGGAGCTCAGCTGAGACACCTGTGCCAGGCCAGGCCCTCAGGGGAGCCAGCACAGGACGGCCCCCGGCGAGGGGGCGAGGAGCGGGGGGGAGCCACTCCCGTGGCATTGCCAGAGACCCTGGGCCCCAGGGCTGCTCCTGCTCCAAGGAGAGCTGGAGGGTACCAGCGCCTGCAGGGGCCGTGAAGCTCAGAGCTGGCTCCTCAGCTCAGTTTGCCAGAAACGCCCAGGGAAACTCCCAGCGCCCAGAACCGCGGCTGCTCCCCTCCGAGCCGCCCC
>NW_010182926.1:0-28481 GCF_000695765.1 Mesitornis unicolor
GCCCAATAATTCTCTTATTCAGTCTTACAATTGCTATTGGGGTGATATTCAGACTCTTTTGAAACTTGTCATATTAGTCAGTAAGGACAGAACTTCAACTGCAGTTTGAGTCTGCTGGAAGGGAAGCCCACTGGTGATAGCATAATTACCCATCTCCTCAAAGACCACTAAAAATAATGGGACTTTTAGGCTCCAGGTGTCCAGGTTGAAAACAACAGACAGCTGCAACTATGCAGCAAGCCTGGGAACATTGCATTGCATGGGCTTCGGCTCATTGTGCATAGAGCCTTAAAGTCACCTGACTTGCTTCCCAGAGAAAGTCAATACTGCAGACAGAGTTATTTGCTAACTCTATAGCGTTACTGGTATAGTCCTGTAATATTATATTGCCATTGCTAAAAACAGGCCATAAACTCTGTACTGAGTTTGCAAGGCCTCAGGGCTGATGCTTGTCAGATCTGCTCTGCCTGAACCTGACCTGCCTGCAGCTTTGTTTCACTCAGTTTAGCTGTAAAACCAATTTCTTTCATAGACTAGTTATCAATCACTAATTTATTTTACTTTTGGTAAAAACATCAATTATTACATGATGTATGCATGTATTACTGCACGCAAAAATAGTGTGAAAACATGCAGTTGTTAGTTATTCTATGTAGAAAGAGATTCTTATATGACTCTAACATAATGATGTAAAGCAGAGGAGCAGAGGCCTGATACAAAAAAGACGTTGAGAGATGAGGACTCAGGATGTGGCACAGAGTACCTGAATGGGACCATAAGGGGTGGGGCAGAGGCTGACATAGGAGACCCCACAACTACGGACAGCTCAGTAATGGACAGTTACAGAAGCACAGGCCTGAAACAAAACTGGTAGTGTTTTTTTATAGTAAAATAGAACAAAAAGATATTCTTTTTTATCTGTTATACATAAAAACTTCATATATAGTAATTTTGGGTACAACATGGAACTGCAGATTATTGAAAGAGGAGAAAAAGCATAGAAGTGTGTAAACATAAAAATGACCACAAGTGGAGCCTAGAGTGAGAAAGAAGAAACCATGAACATGAACATGAGCACCACATTCCTCACAGCAAAAGACTCTAGGTGCTGATGACTCTCCATAACGTCCTCCCCATCATTACCATTATGAAACCACCAAGAAGCACGGAGAGGGCGAGTGTGACACCAGCAGTGTGTGAAAAACAATTTTAACTACATTACTATTCACCTTTTCTTTTTTCTGTAATAATCAGATCTAGACTAATACTGATTTTTGAATTAAACTGTTGAGATTTCAATGACATCAACAATAAATTAATGACTTTATTTATAAGATGTGTTTTCCTTTTGCCCATTCACAAGATTTTGAGCATAACAAGAGCACATATGAAAACTGTCTGTTCAGATTGACTAGTATCTACCTCAGAGGGCTCAAAGTATTCAATAAAATCTGGTGGATTAAATAATAATAATGTTATTAACCTTTAACAAAGGTGATATTACTGTTTGAATAATAAAAAGATAGATAAAGCTGTGTTAGTAATTACCATAGTATATTTCCCATGAAATAAAATTTAAAAAAACATGGGCCCAGACCCTACGCATAATGTTTTGTAATAATTATGTTGCCACCACACTTAGTCTTTAATGGTATTTTATGAACTTTAATATCTACCTAGAAATTGAATATATTCTTTTCTCAAGGAATAAAAGTAAAATTACTTGTTTTTCAGCTTTAAGCCTTAAGGTGTACTTAATGAACGTCAGAATCCAAGAGATTCACTAAAAATAAAGTGTTAAAATTGAAAGAAATATATATTGTACTATATGTAGAATCTTGTGCACTTTAAAATATCTCTTTTCTACATAATGGAATACATGTACAGAATGTGGAAACGTTGTGCTGAAACAAATATTACATATGCCCGTAAATTAATGTGTCCCCCTAGGAAAATGAAATTTCACAATGTAATTACCCCATATCTTAACTGAAGACATAAAGGATTTTATGGAACTAATTACCCTGATAATGGAAAGGGATTTTTTTTCTCTTTCATTGCAATCCCACCTAGAAGCATGATATAGGAAAATGTAATTCATGGAACTCCACAGGGGCTATGCTGTTATACATTTATTAGAAAAAAACTGAATAATTTTAATAGTTCTATGTCAACCTTAAGCATAAACTTCCCATACAGCAATAAATACTACCTTCCAGTATAATATTGGAGATGCTGGAATGACATTCTCCTACTGCTTCAAGTTTCTTCTGATACTTTTCCAGGTACAAGCACTATTAAATACAAAAAAGCCCATACTTAAATGACTATTTTTCCAAGCCTTCTATTCCACAACGGTTTGTAACACACTGTATGAAGTGTCACATTTAATCATATTCTTCAGCTTAAGAAAGCTTTCATTGAAGGTTATTATGGTTATCCTTAGAATTATCCTTAAAGGCAGAAGTGCTTACATGTAAATATTGAAATATGGATTTTTTCATAATACTTAGTGAGCATCTTGATCTCAAAATTATTCACAAATTGGAACATTGTTAATTTTCTAGAGGCAACATTCTCTCTTTAATGTTTTAGAATACATGTCATATGGCTAACTAGACAGGGAGACAATAGTACATTTAAGGAATGCCATGCCCAATAAATCTTGTCGACTACAACAAACAGAAACAGAGAATCACATAGTCAGAGAATCTTAGGAGTCAGAAGGGACCTCGAAAGATCATCTAGTCCAACCACTCTGCCAGAGCAGGATCACCTAGACTAGGTCACACAGGACCGTGTCCAGGCAGGTTTTGAATGTCTACAGAGATGGAGACTCCCCAGCCTCCCTGGGCAGCCTGTTCCAGTGCTCTGTCACCCTCACAGTAAAAAAGTTTTTCCTTATGTTCAGGTTGAACCTCCTACGCTCCAGCTTGTTCCCATTATCCCTTGTCCTATAATGTGACATCACAGAGAAGAGCCTGGCTCCTTCCTCCTGACACTTGCCCTTCACAAATTTATAAACATTAATGAGGTCACCCCTCAGTCTCCTCTTCTCCAATCTAAAGAGACCCAGCTCCCTCAGCCGCTCCTCAGAAGGGAGATGCTCCATTTCCTCCATCATCTCTGTGGCTCTGCACTGGACTCTTTCAAGCAATTCCCTGTCCTTCTTGAATTGAGGGGCCCAGAACTGGACACAATATTCCAAATGTGGTCTCACCAGGGCAGAGTAGAGGGGAAGGAGAACCTCTCTCGACCTACTCACCACACCCCTTCTAATACACCCCAGGATGCCATTGGCATTCTTGGCCACAAGGGCACACTGCTGTTTCATGGTCATCCTGCTGTCCACCAACACCCCCAAGTGCTTTTCTGCCTGGCAGCTTTCCAGCCACTCATCCGCAAGCCTGTACAGCTGCACAGAGTTATTGCGACCAAAGTGCAGGGCCCAGTACTTGGCCTTGTTGAATCTCATACAGTTGGCCTAAGCCCATTGATTCAGCCTATCCAGGTCCCTCTGCAGAGCCTTCCTACCCTCAGGCAGATCAACACTCCCTCCCAACTTTGTGTCATCTGCAAACTTGCTGAGGGAGTACTCAATCCCCTCATTCAGATAATTGATAAAGATGTTAAACATCTTTAACATCTTGGCCCTGTGTGATTTTAGTTTTGTTTTTACCCTCAGCTGGAATAAAAAAGTTACTAAAGTACCCCACATTGATCAGGAAAAAAAATTATGTTTTTTCTTTTTTTCCCTAAAGTGAAGACTTAAAATTACCAACAACCAGCAAAGTTTACCGATTCAGTTCTGATGATGTTTCCTAACAATTTAGGCACTGTTTGAAGCCTCAGTGGGTAAATAATCATAACCTTTGAGAGCATCCATTAGCCACTGGACAGTGAAGACCTTGTGAATGCCCAAGATCTTGCTGCAAACTCTAGTATTTACTGTTGTGTTGTCTTTCATATCAGCCTTGACCAGGACTATTGTGTTATTATATGACTCGTGAAATTACAATGTCCTTTGTACCAACAACAAAATAGTTGGCACCGGGTTTACATGTATAATACATGTAAGTGCAGCATGTTTCCCTCATAGCTATACTAAGTGATATAGCTGTGTCCAAAGGTGAACATAGGGTCTAAGAAGTGTTTCACAACCTCTTAATCCCTTATATAGACCTGTAAGGGAACAACATTTTGTCACCTTAAGTAAATTAATTACATCATAAAAGAATTTTCTGTCTATATAATAATACCAACATTATGCTCATCACACATGCTCTACTCATTATATAACTCCAAGCACTGTTATAAATAAATAAATAAAATTTCTGCCTCATTGAATGCTATTTGTCAAAGTTAACATCAAGAAAAAAATGCATTCACTCATTTGTGAGACCACAATTCATTTACCGTAACTCTCTTCACTTTACATACACTGACAGCTCATGAAAACTAAGAATACAGGAAGTTTTACAATTATTTTGGCTTGTGGCTTTTCACAAGAGTTCATTAAGAGTAGCACGGTTTCAGCTTGGATGTTAGTCTGTGCAATCTATCCTTTTTGTGATCCAATATAACCAGATCACACCAGCCATAGTTCCAGGTGCACGAATTCATATACCTCTGTAAGATATGTACAGTGAAAATTCATTTCTATAGGACAAATATGAATGTAAAATGGTGGCTTCATGATTCAATTTGGTCACAGTTCATGGAGATTGCTTCAGTGGAGGATGAATTGATTTTTACAAGTACAAGCTGCTAAATAGGCAATTAGTGTAACATACAATGCAGACCTTTAAAATGTTTGAAAGGTATATCAGTCTCTTTGTTAAGGGCTGTGCTGAAGATTACTGAAAGCACATGGAAGTGTATGTATGCTGTTGGTCCAGCTGAATGCCCAGCTACATCCCAACTACTTATTCAGGTGTGTCTTAGCGAAATGCAGTTGCATTCATGTTTCTGTGTTATTCTCTGGTTTTCAAAGGAAGAATATCTAGTCATAGACAAGGCAAAAATTCATGGTGCCTCTGAAGAACATCAAAACTGCATGATTCTTCAGGAAGAGTCCTGTCAAATTTCAGAAGGAAAGCATAAAAATAGCAGCAATGAACACAGCACAAAATAGCTATGGACAGGACTTTATACCAATTATGTATTTATTTAAAAAAAGATAATCTGAGTAGTTCTTTTACTTTTGCATTGTGCCTTATTTTATTCAATATTTTTAATAGGCTAAGGTTTTCTCACCAACCTTTTTGTTTCCTTTTTTCTTTACTAGACAAATTTCTACTGATTCTTTTCTGTTATTTCCAATCTTTTACTTAATTTTGTATTTTTACTTCATGATGAAATTCAGCTGGAAAACTTTGCCTGATCTATGCTGACAGACACTGACATTATTATTCTGAATAAAAAAGTTAGATTTATGTGTCTGATCTTTCCACCAAGACTATTAATTAGCATTTTTAAGCAGTAGTATTATGCTTAGAACTCACACCCTTTAAGTCAAAGGCATATAAATGAGTGTATATGCAGGTAAAAAAAGAGGAGATATATCATTTTTTTTTCAGAAAATGGGAAATCTTTAAGTTTAATTTAATTTATATATGATATTTACCTATGAACTGAAGACTGGACTTCAAGAAATTAAAGTCTAGGCAGGTCTTGATTTTTCCTCATTTTCTAGAAACATCTTAATAGATGAATTCGGATGAATTATAAAGTGAATGTCAACTGCATTTATTTTTTCTGTGAATTAAATTTTACTCATCTCTGTTAAAGCATGTTTTCAACTCACTATTAAATTATCTGCACTGGAGAAAGACTTCTACTTTGTATTTAAAGACTGCCAAAGCAAGAACAACAAGCTGTGGTGGATTTTTGTTCAAAGGCGTCATAGATGTGCATATTTTTTTCCATGTGGCACTGAAATGATAACAGTTATACAAGACAACACAGTAGGAAAAAATGTTCAAAAACAAGAAAAGATGCAAATACAATTAATTTGCATAGTGCATTTAAAAAAGAGGAAAAAATAAGTGAAAAGGAGATCCAATAGAAACACTAAAAGGAAAAGTCTATTTTGACTGACTCTTCAAGGCAGGCTATTGTATATATTCAACATTACAGTGATGAGATGCATTAGGATAAGCGGCATTCATCTGTATTTTAGTGTCTGCATGAGCTGCTACATGACTGCTGTGAACCTCGAAAATCAGTCATGGTATGGGGCTGTTCTGCTTAGAAGTGAAGAAAGGATTTAAGAGGAAAACATTTAAATAGTTCTGTTCTTTCCCTCATTCTAAACAGAAGTGTTAACCTCTGTCCTTTTCTTTTTCCTGTGTGCGTGTTATTTGCCACTCCTTATCCAGAATCCCTGCAGTTCATTGTTTACTGAGTATATTAATTCATTTCTGCATTATTCAGGTAGCAATACTCATAACTGTCTTTCATCCCAACCACTGGATGATAAATGGTCTAATTAGTGCTTGTAGTAATCTGACTTAAACATCTTACCTTTTTGGATAGTTTCTTAAGTCATATAGGGAACTGTAAATACTAGAACAGAAAGACAAATGCAAAAGTATCCTCTTACAAAATCAGTGTAATTGGTGTGCAGCACACACATGCTGTTTAACAATGCAATAAAATGTAACATCTGACCTCAGTAGAGAGGAAAACCAGAAAGTCTATGTTGGCATGTAGTTTAAAATAGAAAACAGAAAGCCTGAAAGCTTTCCATCTAAGAGCTCATTTATTATTTTTTATTTTTGAAGCTATAGTTTGCCTGTGTATTGATTTTATTTGAATAGCCATTTTTATGACATTTACACTCCTACTGAAATTTGAACAAAACCTTGAACCTACAATTTATAGGCAATATTTTGAGTCCTCTGTGATAAACTGAGTACTTTAATAATCACCTTTCAGTGCCTCAAATGAACATAACATATACAGGTTACAAGTTTAAGAAGAGTGGGTGTACCAAAAAAAATCGTATTAGACAACAAATGCATGAACTGGAAATGACAGATGAGCAGAGCATCTAGTGTCTCAATTTGAACAGGAGAGACAACTTGTACATCTGGGATCTAGTCTCCAGGCAACTAGAGATCAGAATAAAACATTCATTTACTTCCTCTTCTACAACAATAGTCTCTGAATAATGTGAGTGAAGAGCAAGAAAAGAGGAGAATGTGGTAGGCAGGACAAAGTTTTGCTATAAAATATGTAATAGGGGGAAGTTTATTTCAAATGTGACATAATTTCTGTACCTTATTCAATGATCAATTCAATTGATGATTCAAATGATTCAATTTCAATTTTATCATAAAAACCAGTCACAGTTCTAGGCAGTTATGGATGCGGTCTTTACATCTCAGTTTTTCAAGACTAGTTACTAGCTGCCATAGAACCATTAGCACAAAAAATATTAAAGGAAGGTGGTATTTTTACAGGGAAAATATGTACACTCATAATGCACAAGACTCGGTAACACCTGCACTAAATTAACTTGCACTTTTAGCCTCTTCTACCCTCCCTTTTTCTCCACTCCCCTTCTCTCCCCTTTCCTTCCATTTCCGTTTCTCAGTCAAACATACATTCACTGTAGACATCCAATTTGCTGACCTCCAGTCTTTTACGGTAGTAGCCAGATTAAGTTCCAGTTGGGCTTTGACCCGTCTAATTTTCTCCTTGCATAACCTCACAGTATCCTTTTAGTCCTCCTGAGCTGGCTGCCGCTTCTTCCAAAAATAATGAACTCTCTTTTTTTTCCTGAGTTCCAGCCAAAGCTCTATGTTCAGCCAGGCCGGTCTTCTCTGCCAGCTTGTCTTTCAGCACACGGGGATGGCCCACTTCTGTTCAATTAAGATTTCCTTCTTGAAGAATGTTCAGCCTTCCTTGACTCCTTTGCCCTTCAGGACTGCCTCCCAAGGGACTCTGTCAACCAGTCTCCTAAACAGGTCAAAGTCTTCTCTCCAGAAGCACGAGGTAGCAGTTTTTCTGACTCTCCTTCTTACTCCTCTGAGAATAGAAAACTATCATTTTTTGATTGCTATGCCCAAGACAGCTGCCAACTTTCACATCACCCACAAGTCCTTCTCTGTTCACAAACAACAGATCCAGAAGGGCTCCTTCTTTAGTTGGCTCCGTCACCAGGTCCATCAGGAAATTATTTTCCATACCCTCCAGGAACCTCCTAGACCGTTTCCACTGTATTGTATTTCCAGCAGGCACACTTGACATCCTTCACGAGAACAAGGGCTAGTGATTTTGAGACTTCTCCCAGTTGCTTATAGATTTAATCTGCCTCTTTAGCCTAGTTAAGTGGTCCATAACAGATTCCCACTATATTCCTTGTTGGCTTTCCTCCTGATTCTTATCCATAAACACTCAGCCATATTGACATCATCGTTAAGCTCTACACAGCCAAAACACTCACTACAATACAAGGCTACCCCAACATCTCTCCTCCCTTTTCTTATCCCTTCTGAAGAATTATAACCATCCATTGCACCACTCCAGCTGTGTGAGTTATCCCACCATATTTCTGTGATTCCAAATATATTTCTATACCGTTTTATTTCTTTCTTTATTTTCTTTTAGGAATGGCAAAATTACAGCAATCAAAGGAGTGACAATTCAAACACATTTAACATTCCCTACTCTTACTGAATTGGGAGGACTAGTTATAGCAATTTGTAGACAGCCAAAAAAGAAATTTCAGGTAGGATGGGTTTGCCTGAACATCAGTGCTTTAAAATTCAGTGCCTAGTGCTGTGTTAGTTGTCTTGGGCTTGTGTTATCATTGATGAAAAGAAGTAGGCATCTCCAGAGAGAGATTAATCTCACCTTATGAAAGGCAACCAAATTAAATCAAAAGCAGTCACCCTCTGGAAGTGCATATTTATCTCCAACAACCATAGAAGAAGCTGGAGGTGAACAGCTCAGGCTTAGATGTCTTACATATAAATGTTAGGTGAAATGAACCTCTAACATTCAGCACTGAAAGCTCTATGCAATACTAGCTCCATGTCTTTCTCAACTTCTCTATTTAGCATACAGCACAAGTTTCATACAAGAATTTATGAACTTAAGACCTTTAGAACAACAGCTCAAAATGTTTTGCAGTCAGATTGGAAGTCACACATTCTTCTGGGCATTGATGGTATTCTGAGGCATTAATTCTCATAATTAACTTCATTTGAGTGGAAATGTCCAGATAATCCTGAGAAGTAGATTGCAGTTCCAAAAGGAAGTAGCAATCTCTCAAAATAAAAATAAGCTGTTGCTACCAATCTTCACAGCAGAAAATAATTTTTGACATAGAATTTAGTGTTAAAATGAATGTTTGCCTATTATTGTCTAGCCAGACTCCTGAGATCAGGAGAGCTGGTTCTGAAATTTCCAGCATTTACAAGGGACTCAAAGAAACAAGAAAGAAACAGACAGAAAGAGAGAGGAAGATTCCTTCTCCTTTCCTACAGACACATCCCTTCCATCTCCTTTCCTATAGACACATTCAAAAACAGGGGATATACGGTCCAGTAGGAAAGATTGCCACCAGCGTAAGTTTAACTGCTTGACTCTGAAAGGGTCAAATTTTAATAGGTGTGTAATTAATAGAAAGAATCTAACACTTTCAAGTTTATTGAGTGTTTTTTTGCTTTTGTCTAGTAACATTAAAATGTACATTTATGTAAGTTACAAAGGAAAGTTATTTTAAAGTTAATACCAGTTACATCATTAAATGTGTGATTAAAAGTCTTTACCAGGGTCTTGTTAACAGTGTTGCAAGAGGTAACTTCAAAGCATTCTACGTATCTCAAGCAATCCTCAAGCAACTGAAAATATTAAAAAAAAAATAAATTATAAAAACCTAACAAAACCCAAACTAAGCCAAAACACCACCAACTAATAAATATTTATAAAATTTTCTAAGGATATTTGTGACTTTAAATAGAATAAGTTGTAACACAAATGGACAGTACATTGAAACTAGGAAAAAGAAAAAAATAGGTTTATTCTAATTTATTCATTCTTTAACATCTAATAGGAAAGATTAATAAGATCAGAGACAGTTGCAAAATGATGTTTATGGATAGGGACTAAATTTAGTGGCTGTAGATTACTCATTCAGAAAATTTCAAAGAAAGAAGAGAAAAAAGTGGGTAGTAGTGGTGGTGGTAGTGAACTGCTATTTTTTAATCACAGAGAAATTGAATATTTGCTATACTCAAGGCCAAATAATCAGAGATTTGTAAGAAATTACAAAACAAGATTTAGTTAGCTTTGGCACTTTGAAAGTTTTTATATCTTTAGACAATATTATATTGCAAGTACATTGATGCAACTGAAGTTCTAACCACCTATGCTTCACAAACAGAAAAAAAAGAATATATTTGTTATATATTTGTTGTATAAATTATTGACTTTTAGTAGTTTTTTCAGCTCCCTTATTTTGTGGATGAGGCCTTTATAACTATTTGCTCAAATACTGTATCTAAATTAACTTCTCTGTCTTAAACTTTGCACCCCTTGGCCTTCTTTTATACAAACCCTAATACTTGGAATATATGGGAGAAGGGTAGAATTCTCCCTTATCTACATTCCATTTCACACCAAATCTAATTAAAAAGAAAAGTTTGTCCTCATTTCTCTTTTTTAATTCCTTCACTCTCCCACTGTCTCTATTACTGAATTTGTGATTAAATGCTTTAATTTAAATTGCATTCATCATCCGTTTTTACATTAGTATATGCACAATTTATTCCATATACTGTTTTTATCTTGCATTATTTAATTCTGTTATGTGTGCTGGAAATAGATTATCATCCCTCAAAGTTAGTTGTATCATAATGGTTGTAGAAAAACATGCTGCATATGCTGAATTAATCTGTGGATCCTAAAGTTGTCTTGTCTTTCTGAAAAGAAAAACTTTCCAAAATTTTATGAAATCACAGTTGATCTATACTTCTATTCACTTATGTTATGGTTTAAGGGTTGCCAGCCTGAAAAGGAAGGACAGGTGGTGTCTGTAGGACCCTGGAGGGTACTGTTCCCTCCCCTTTCCGGCCACAGTCTATAAAAAAACGAGGTTTTTGTGGGCTTTTCCTGACTTTCCTGGGCTGCTTCCTGTCGCATCTTGGGATGGCTGGGCCTAGCTCCACGTGCTCAGCAGCATCCACCACCACCCGCTCCCGGCACCACTGCGGTCCCTGGTGACGAGTCACAGCAGTTGCAGCGACCACAAGGCACTGCTTGGACACTTCCACTCAGGACTACTGGGATTGGGTTTTGTATATAATTATCCTTTGTCTCTTATTAATTCCCTTTTCCTTTCCCCTGTTGTTTTTCATTAAACTTGTTACAGTCTTAACTTCCAACCTTGTGCGGAGCAATTTTTTTATTATTATTATTATTATTCTTTCTCTCTATTCCCTTCTCTTAATCCTCCCCCTGGGAGGGGTAGGGGCAATAGAGAGAAAATCCTGCGCTCTCTCTCTCTCTAACCCTTAAATGGAGACAACTTATTAGCTGATATGATGACTATTTGTGTATTATTGCGTGATTACAACCAGTCTTGATAATTTGTGTGAAAAATAACCCATAGTAAACATAGCTTAGATATATAGCCTAATTATTTGATGGATTTTGTTGAGAAAATTTTTCTCTGGCCTGGTTTGAATACTACAATGGAAGTTACAGTGGATCAGCAGAGAGATGGATAGATAGACTGAATGAACTGAACAGGAGCCAAACATGCTGATACAAGAGGCAAAAGGAAAGGAGACTAGAGGGAGAAGAATGAAATATTTGAAGTGTTATAGAATATCTGCCTGTGGCAGAGTAAAGGAAGCAAATAAATGACAGAAAACTGGGACTGAAACAGAAACTTTGTGGGAGACAAGTTGGAATACCATGAGCAAAAAAAAAATAAAAAAAGTAGAAGAGCACATATAAGTTGAAAATAAGTAAAGGTAGTAGGAGAGCTAGATAAAGAGTAATGCCCAGCAAAATGTGAGGAAGTACAGGCATGCAGAGATGAGAGCAATAAACAGATCATCATAGAAGGTAACAAAACTGAACTGGGATTCAGATGGCACTGGCAGGAAAAGGCATAGGTGTAAGAAACTGTGAGTTGCTTACATTATATTCTCTTCACAGTGACAGGTTATATTTGAATAAGCACTGGAACAGGCTGCCCAGGGAGGTGGTGGAGTCATCATCCCTGGAGGGCATCCATAAAAAAACGTGTGGATGTGGCACTTCAGGACACGTTTTACTGGGGATGGTGATGCTAGTTTGTTGGACTTGATGATCTTAAAGGTCTCTTCCAACCTTAATAATTCTATGATTCTATGATTTTATGAATATATAATTACAATATGAAACAGTAATCCTTTTAAGATGCTCCAGATATGCAGACCTAGAAATGACATGTTATAAAAATTTAATGGTGTAAATTCTACAGAAAAATGTAAATCAAGGTCTACCAACTAAGAACTTATTATCATGTATTGCACTTCCTTCAAGAGATAGCACTGTTAAACTGTCTTCTTGTTAAAGCTGTCATTATTGCTGTTGGTTGTTGTTGTTGTTGTTGTTGTTGTTGTTGTTATTATTATTATTATTATTTTTATTATATCTTAGAGATAAGTCTATAGCTGTTTATTTCACTTATTTCCCAACCCAAATCTATTTGGACGGCTAATGGAAATAACATCTGATTATAGCATACAATCATTTTTCAAGGAGATTGTCTCCAACGGTTACATAAATGACAGGCAATTCCAATACAGTCAGAGGAAACAGATACAATGGGAAAAATTAAATTATTTAATAGACAGCCAGGCAGATCCTAGCTCCTTTGTGTTACTCTGGAGAACAGCCAACAATCTTCTAAGTGCCAAGAGTGTATGGAACAGAAGGGAGCATCTTGGATAGTACATTAAAGAGCTATGCTGCCTTGGGGTAACAGTGAAATACTGCAGAACTTGCAGAAATTGTAAGGCTGTCAGGTAGGAAGAGAGATTGAGAGAAATTTTCTCATGTTCCATGTAATCAGGAAAACAACAGTTGAGCAGAATACCTTCTGAAGATAGAGTTTTCCATTTGACCTTCACATTCAAGATAATACATTGGAAAATAAGCTTTTTGTATGGTGGCAATATTTCACAGGACTGTGAGTCCAGTGAGTCATTACTGATTAAGCTAAACTTTCTGTGTTTTTTAAGGAACAGACCTATTCTGTCACACTTTATCTTACTCCTAAAACTATTAGTATTGAAGTTTTTAGTCTTAAAACTTCTGGTTTAGCTGAATTTTCTTTTTCTTTTTCTTTTCCATTCTATTCAATGAACAATCATCTGCCAGCTAACAATGCATCCCTTTACAGTGAGATGGAATAGCTGCATACCTTGCTGAGGTTCTGTAAGAATTAAGTAGCTAATGCTGGTAGTAAGTGCTTTGCAGATGAAAATTACTAAATAAATGCTAAATATAATTATTGCTATTATTAGAGACACATTCCAAAACAAATGTTTCTTTGATTTTATAGCTGGCATAGATTCTATTTGGTATAATGTGTAAAATAGGCCTTTTTAAGAGTGGTCAGGTGATGAAAGTTCCTGTGATGTGGCTTGCTGAGCAGCTCATGACAATTTGTAAGCCAAGAATCAAATATATTTTTAAACAAACAAGTAGTCTTGCTGGTTTTAATGCAAATGCTTGCAAGGCAAAGTAGTATTCTGCATAAGTCAAAATGGCATGAAAAGGCTCTCAGATTTAAAAAAAATCCCAACGGGGACCAGATCCTGACTGATATGTTTGTGAAGATACAGCTCTTGTCCTTTGCACAACCATACAAACATCAGAAGTATTAGAATTAAAGGATTTAGGTGTGTGCCTAAATGTCATGTCAGTTAGTAAATTTCAGTGTTTAGGGAAATACTCAGAAGAACAACATTTAGCAGTCCGTTCTTCTGTCTTTAAGGATGTATAAATTTATTCTTGAAGAATCCCTAAGCAACCATGTTTCTTCCAGCAAGCATAAAAAAGGTCATCAAACCTTCATGACGCCTAAATACTTGAAGATCATATTCACTTCAGAGCCCCTGTAAATTTTAAGATTATAAATTCCTTTGTCTGTCTTGGTTCCAGCACGCCGTGTGATATACTTTCTTAAAGCACTCCTACATCAGTGCTTAAAGGACATCTGGGAATGACACTTTGAGAGCTAGAGATGAGAAATAGAGATTCAGGCAGTGACAAGAGAATCACTCCCTGTCTGACTTAGGTAGTACAATGCTACCAGAATACAGGTTTATTTGGCTTCCTTTGACTGCAGTAGATATACATGCTTATTTACAGTACTAAAGGTCTGGACTGCGGTGTAAGCAATCCCTGTCTGTATTACAGTTGCTTTACCAACAGTAAGTAAACTTCGCTTTTAGTGAACAAAATTACTTGGTCATTTTTTACAGGCTGCCTGTATTTGCATCATATTAACATAATGAAAGTTTAGCAGACAAAAAGAGAAGGAAGAATAGCACACATAGAACATTTTTATTTGCTTTTTAGGAAATAAGTTGTGATTATTTACTTTTACAGAAGAAACATAGGTTTCTTAAGGTTTTCATTACACTATACTGGGAATCTTGGTCTTTACCTGCTGTGCTGGGGATTATAGTAATTAAAAAAAAAAAGATATTCTAATACTGAGCACTGGAACAATTAAGACCTATTGTGGAAATAATTATGTGTGAAAGTCTTGTTGTTATGCATCACGAGGTCATGAAATATACCCTATCAAATCAGGAGGACCATAAAGGTCTATGAGACATTATCAAAATGAATCTCTCATGGCTGATGCCAGTCAGACTACACTTCTCTGGGTCTATTCATAAGACCCTATGGGAAATCTAAGGAAAATGGAGTATCCAGCCAAGAAGTTCAGTCTTCTGGGGAAAAAAGGCAGAAAAAAAGAGAGAAGAGAATTGAAAGCAGCTTTTTATTGGCTTTTTATTCAAGCAATAGTCTAGCTACATCCAGTGTAAGATACAACTAGAATAATAAAAGCCACTGTTTCAGAAGACATTATTATTAACATTTAAAACACTTAATGTAAGCAATATAATGTATTTATCAGAATTAACATTACTAATAACAATGCATTGATAGTATTATAATTATTCTCCCAAACAGTAAGACTATTGCTATTCATTATAAGCATCTCTCTTAATTCTTATACTATAGCAGCAATCACTAATTTCTATAATTTCTTCCACTAATAAAACATGGCTCCAAAACCTATAAAGATTGGGTGAAAGGCTTTGAAAGAACATAAATGAGATTAATTACCCTGATCTTTTGAGATGTCACTCTCTTCTATGGACACAAGGTGTCCAGAGGGCACATGGAGAGACTTTCACCTTTTCTGTTGCCACACAGCTTCTTAGAAATTTGTTCAGTGGATGCAACAGCATGAATTGCTCAAAAGAAATCTGTGTAACAGAAAAATTATTCCTTCTGGGAGTTATAGCTGTCCTTTAGCATTCATCAATGACATCAAGGTCACAGTCAAATATGAAAATAAGCACTTTCTTGACTTTTTATTCTAAAGATCAATATTATCAATATAATCTCATATTTCCTGAGCAGGAATCAAACATTTTTAAGGAGGTTTAGTTTTAGGCACTGTTTAAAAACAGAAGTGGAAAAAAAAATTCCATCTTTTGTTAGATTTTATTATTAATATGTTTCTGTTACTTTTACAGTTACTGTTTTCCAACCCCCATATGCCCCCATTTTTTTTCTTCCCCTGAGATGAGTCCAGCAGAAATCCTTTAATTTTGCATCAAAACACTAACTTCAACATGGCCCCAGTGAAATTATGCCCATTTTCACAGACACCAAAGGAGAATCTTAATACTGAGTGCTATGAGATCTGAACCACAAACTGAAATGAACATACACCAGCAACTGTGCCTGTTTCATTCTTTTTCATTAAAAATATAATTACATTTTCATTAATGATTACTTACTCATATTGTGATGGTGATTTCAAATATAAATATTCCTTTATGTGAAAGACTATAAACAGGTGGTTTGTTAGCCTTCATTTTAAGGTCATCAGCTATAAATCAATTTTTTTCCTACTCAGTTGCACGTATTCTTATGCTTATTGAGGGGATCATTTTGTCACTAAAATGATGAATTTTATTATCAGCTTTTAGTAATCAAAGTAAAAATTGTAATGAAAATTGGAAAAACAATCTCCAAATTCAGAACTATATAAATTTAGGTTGCTCAAAGACCTCTCCAACCTGGCCTTGAACACCTCAAGGAAGGGGGCGACCACAACTTCCCTGGGCGACCTGTTCCAGTGTCTCACCACCCTCACAGTAAAGAATTTCTTCCTAATATCTAGTCTAAATCTACCCTCTTCCAGTTTAAAACCATCCTGCCTTGCTCTATCGCTACCTGCCCTTGTAAAAAGTCCATCCCCACCTTTCCTGTATGACCCCTTCAGGAACTGGAAGTCTGCAATAAGGTCCCCTCGGAGCCTTGTCTTCTCCAGGCTGAACAGCCCCAACTCCCTCATCTGGTCCTTGTTGGGGAGGTGCTCCAGCCCTCTGATCATCTTCGTGACTCTCCTCTGGACTCGCTCCAACAGCTCGATGTCCACCTTTTCTTAATTGGAAAAACTCCCAATATTTTAATAAAAAAAATTTTCTGAAGATCACTACTCAAAGTCATTTCAGTCTCAGAAATGTGATCAGATTTCTACAATTCATAGTGCAACAGACTGCAGTGACTGACAATGTTGATCTTAGCTCTAACACCTAAATCAGTTGTGCTTTACAGTTTGCCAAGTTACCATAATTTTACATGTGATGTCTCAGTTGGGTGCTAATTGGGGTATTGGCTATGGTGTGGGAAAATATCAGTCATCTCCATTGACATGATCATAATGTATGCAACCTTGATTAAGCCTATTTCCTAATCATATGCCAGATGATGACAAAAGTTATATCTCCCCTAGATGACTCAATTAAAAATCTTACTGTCACAATTTTTTTCTCAACTAGCATTCATTCAAAGCTGAAGAGGATAAGAGGCCATTTTTATTAACTGGTTAAATCTAATTTAGGATAGTTATTTAGAAACAAGCTATATACAGCTTTCAAACAAATCAGCCAGGGTTTTTGGTCAAAAGAAACTCAGTAATAATGAGACAATGGACAATAAAGGCTAACTTCACTTGCAGGATCAATATAAAAACATTCTGAGCTCCAATGAAAAGAATGGTGGCTACTTTGTAAAAATGTTATTTTGGTTTTACTTTTACCAATAATAATATTTTTTACCTCTTAAACTATAATGTTATCTTTTAGTACCTTTAAGAAACCAAAATCCTTACATATTTCACTTTCAAACCAATACATGTATGAACAGTCCCCATACTTTTTACTGAAAAAACAGAATATTTACTTATCTACATATTAATATACTTAACATACTTACATTTGATAGTCACATTTATGTAAATATTCACATTTTATTTAAAATTTTCAGATTTTTTTAAAAGCATTTATCTAAATACTGTATAGACTTTTTCAGCATTTTTATTATCTGTGCAATACAGTATGTCACCGTCGCTTCAAATGGGACATTATGGTCTCTTCGATAGCAAAGGAGTATCTGAAATCAAACAGAACAAACATCAAAAGCAAAGTTAAATATCTGGTTTTGGTGATAGATTTCAATGACCTAAAGAAACTTAAAGTCTATAGCTATATTTAAGTTTTGCTATTAAAACATTGATAAATAGAGCTCTAGTAATTAATTTTAACAGAAATCCCCCAAATATTTTGTTTTCTCTTCTCTCAGATAAAAAAGATTTATAGCAAACTGATTTTTATTTATCACAATAAATGCATGTGAAATTAAGCTACTCCATGGCAAGATTTAATTTTTACATCAGTCATCTCGAACAGGTGCCTACATATTCAGGTCTGCCTAAATACATCTAAATCTTTGAATAAATATTCATATTCTGCAATTTCTACCTGACTTGAAAACTAAATGACCAAGAGGTTTATGCTGGAGTAACTTAAACTCTAATCCTGCATTGTTTATAAACTCTATGGCTCTAGTTATTTTATTCCTACCTTGCTTTTTGCCCTTTGCAATTTGAGAAAATAGGTCTGTAGAGTTTATTTTTATTTTGCTTTCATAGAACACAAACCAGAAGAGTTCTCCCTGGGTTATTATAGTCTAATTGGTCTGCAAATTACTGGTGGTCCAGACTAGCACAGGCAGCAGTTTGCAGTTCATTCGTAAGCCACAGTACATTGTGATTTCAGTACAGATTCCCATTAAATGTTTGATGTTGGGAATGTGTGATTTGATGGTGAATTGCTATAAATGTTTATTTCTGTTGTTTACTTGGTAATAACTAGTGTCTGAGATTCTACTGTGTGTGCCTCTGTGTGTGCGTATGTATAAACTTGTTACTCAGCCAGGACTTTCTTTTGCTGAAAGAGTAGAGGGAGAAGCTATATGAAGGCAGACCTCAGCAGTGGTGCCAAATGAAAGCCAGACATACTCAGATCAGACACCTCCTGTTAACAGGAACAGCTCTCAAGAATTTTCCTCCTTCCCTGTGTTGAATTTCACCATTGAAATGCTCACCTCTGCATAAACACCACAGCTCTAAATAGTACACAGCAGTATGGTGTCTCATATTAATGATATTTTAGACAAAAGCTCTGTATTTCACTTAACATGTTCTTTTGCTGTTGTTTAATTGGTAACATTAGCACTAATGTCACGGTTATGTAATTTAATTAGTTCTTACTCATACATAATACTAATTTCCTCTTTCAGAAAACCAAGTGAAGAAATGGAAGTAAAAAAAGTGTTTTAGTTTGGCTTGCTTTTTATGTACTGTAGGTCTGCTACAAAATGGATTTTAAGGAAACTGCTCTTAGGAAAATCAGTTTTTTAACAAGCAAGTTTTTTAACTTCAATGGAAATAGATTTCCTATCATTTTCATATCTTTTGGTCTAAAAACTATTTGTCTATACTTATCAGACACTAATTCACTTCAACACTGAATCATATATTTACCTTTGAATGGCTAAATCTTTTCATGGAACCCAATGGGACTATTAATGAGATTAATAGTTGTTCTGGATTAGGATCTTAAAGTATTTCTGATTTTATTGTATATTCATAAATAATGTAGAAATCATTTTTTGAAAGTATTTACTGTGGCATGAAAACTAGATGATTGTAGTTACATCCTCACTGTTAACTATCTATGGAAGCTGCAAAAGGCCTCCCCCATATTCTGCCACTTTTTATTTTCAAATGCATAATAAATATAATGTTAGGTATAGGTGTTTCTATGATAGCAACTTCTCATAGTAAATGAAATGTTAAGTACAGATTTTTCTATCTTAGTAACTTCTTAAAGTAAAAACAATATAATATATCTTCCAGTGGCTCCAGCCCACTGCTGATATTAATAGAGCTGAAGACTATGACTTTCTTTTGGAAATGACCTCTGCCCTGAAGATGTGACAAACTAAGCACACCAAAATACAGCAAGGAAAACAGAACTGCTTAAGATCACACAGCAAATAAATGGCCAAGAAAATTAAAAAACTAAGGACATTTTCGTTACAGTTAGTGATCTCACACTGCCGCTAACCTAAAACATTTTCAGGCATTATAGCATGATTCCCTAAATATTTCAACAACAGTCTCTATTGTATCTTCCACTGATGTCCAGGCATTTTATAAGGCATGGCTACATGTGTCAACTACCACAATTTAATATACTGACCTAGAGTCCTACAATAATTTTATGTTGAAATAATAGGTAAAAATGGATGTAGATTTTTTTGCAAGAAGATTCAGGTGGCAACTTTATAGTTTCATACTGATGTTTTATTTTCCACACTATGAGCAGTGGAAGTTAATAGAGCCCAATTATAAGTTATTAAATGAAATAATTTAAGCACTTATCTCTCTCCCTCTTTAGCAAGATTATTGATTTAGACAGTACTCAGTGTTTATATTGTAGTAAATAAAATGAGGTACTGCAGTATTCATGATGCTACAGATTAAACATGAGAAGAGATCAACTTTAATATTGACAAGAAGGAAGTTAAACAAACTTTACCAGTTATTTGAACACAACTGGCTGTGGAGGAGGAGATATAGTAGCCTTTCTGAATGTACAACTGTCATCTGATAGCTTGCAGGTATTTTCATGATACAAAATGTCAGAATTTAATTTAGTGTATAAATTAAATTGAACCTTCAATTTTGATCATTTTCATAGCAAGAAGAATGATCCAATAAAATCAACCAAGATTCTTATAATGTAAGACTAGATAATTTGTATTTACCCTGCAGCTTTTTAAAAATACAGTACATTTATTATGTGATTTTCAAAGTAATAGAATTTGCTTTTTCATCTATAATAATTTTATTTAAAAAACACAAACAGATAAAACCACAAAAGCCCTAAAAGCTGGAGAAAATTAAATCTGATTTTTGGCAGTAAAAGTTACTTTCATACTACAGCTCCATTCATATAAAAAGATTTTTAGAAAACATTAAGAAATACCTGCCATTATTACATATATGTAGACAATATTTTTACTGTCAAAATAAGTATACAGGATAATTTCTTATTTGATACCTAGTGGTCTGTAATATAAGTCAGATTTCCTAGATAACATATAGATTCACATTTCAAACATTTTGATGTTTATTTCACCATATTTAGAATGATCTGTATATGGTTTCATTATTTTCCTGTGAATAAATTTTTTAGCAATTTGAATATGTTATACTATGTGTTGGAACTTTCTGAAAAACACATCGGATCAATCACTTCTCTCACCCTCTCTCTTCTGCCTCTCCCTGCCTCCTTCCTCCTTATGTGTTTTTGTAGGAAGAGTTGTTTTTGCATCTGCACATCTGTTCAACTGCAGCATAGGAAAACTTCATTAGGCTTATGTTTGGATCCTATACTGACATAAGACACAAAATACATAGTTAGATTACATTGGAACATGATTTAAACCCTCCAGGTAAAAGTTTAGTCAAGAAAGGTACAAATATTTAGTTTATACATGTTGCTTCCTAGTTCACCTTTTGTTTCCCCCCTTAATATTCCTTCTATTGTGTTCTATTTTATTCCATAAGAAAAGTTTTAATACTGGATATTAATTATTTTTAACATGATATCTATAAGGTCATGTCATAGTTTTCACTTCAGAATTTGTCATTAAGAAGAAAACTTAGTGACTGAAGTACTTTAAAAAAAATATTACAATTATGTTGGTAAGAAATAAGTTTTGGAAGTGAAGTGTGTGATAATAGTAAAATTTGATCATCCACTTTTATTGGAACAGAATATACATCAAAAACTTGCTATCGTTATGTCTTTCTGGGAGGTTCTATACAAAAGGAAATTGCATTTCAAACAACATTATTGTATTTTTCTTTTATTCGATTGTTTTGTTTAACTATTTCTTTGTCTTCTGACAACTGCATATATCCACGGGATTTTTTGGGATATTTTTTGGAGGGAGTGTCCTGATTTATGCATCATAAACATAATCTTTATGAAAAAAATTTTAGAAAGAAAAAATAAACTCTAGGTTCCCTAAAGAGAAAAAGGTAGACGAAAAGCCGTCAAGTTCATTAAACAGATACACAGTGCATTCAGCTGCAAAGCCTAGTGAAAACTACAGCACCAATTCTGTTAAATTCATTTGTTATAGACATCAAAAAGGAGAAAGGTAATTAAGTATTTGGTAGGAAAATATAGAGGTGACAACATAACCTGAATCCATAAGCTTCATAAATTAGTTTTTTAACACACAAAAATAAATAAGTCCTTTATTTTCAAAAACTTCAGTGTTTTATGTGCACAGAGGTTAAAGACACCATTTTCTTGTAAGCAGCAGAGAGAATTTGGTTTTGAAATGCGTGAATAATACCATACCCAGGCCATGGCGTAGTCCAACAGAACAGAACAGTTATCTAGAAAAATGCCAAGTACTCATTACTCTTTCAGATAAACTTTTAAATAAATTTCATTTTGGACTTCGAATTTTTAAGTTACATATTCATACATAAACAGCACATAATGGTCCAAGTTAAGAGAAAGGACTTTTTTGCAACTCAGAACACAAACGAAAAAAGCATGTATGATCTCTTTCTCTTAAAACTTCTCATTCTCATCCTCTCTACCGACTTCTGCTTAGCAAAAGTTATAAAAGGGAGAGGAAAGTAATTTCTTCTGTTTATGCAAGTGGGATGGTGCAGCATCAACAACACTTAGATTCTTTGCATAGTCACAAAAAGCAGGTAGTTAAAAAAACTAATTTATTGGCACCTTTTGCATAGGGTAATAATCACATTGGGAACCAAACCTTTCAAATGGATTGGTCAGCCACTTTCTAGATGGTAATAAGAGGCTCTGTTGCACCTTCAGCTGGAACTGGTGAGACTCCCTGAAGCACTTTCATGCTCTCTTCTCGTGATCCATCTGATCCATGGGCCTACGTTGCTCAGTCTTGTCAAATCTAGCAGCCCATTGGCAGTAAAGCTCATGCAGCTCCATGGCTCCAGGTTCAACTAGTTGCAAGACTGAACATGTACACACAGTAGGTACAGAAACAAACATAAACAATTTATATGAAAGGATATACACATGTGCTTGGTGGTGGCCACAAAGATCAAAAGAGGAAGACAGTTACACTCCACACACACACAAACAGAAAAAAGCAGTAATGGTTTAATTCTCCTCTCCATGGGTGATGAGAATGGTGGTCTGTCAGTGGGAAACCTTTTTATATATATAAAGGTTATATTCTATATATCATAGAATCATAGAATATCTCAGGTTGGATCTCAAGTTGGATCCATAACAATCATCAAGTCTAACTCCCTGCTCTTCACAAGACTATGTAAAATTAAACAGTATGACTAAGAGTGTCGTCCAGTTGCTCCTTGAGCTCTGACAGGCTTGGTGCCATGACCACTTCCTTGGGAAACTTGCTCCAGTGACTAACCACCCTGTTAGTGAAGAGCTTTTTCCTAATGTCCAATCGGAACTTCCTCGATACAGTTTCATTCCATTTTCTTGTATCCTGTCAGTGGTCACCAGATATGGATCGATCGATCTATCAAAACATATCAATACAAATATATATGTACAATGAGGATCCCTCCATCAGCTGGTCTCAGATACCCAGTCTGCCCAGTAACTGCCTATGGATCCCAGCCTCCCTCACTCCTGCAGGATATATGAACCACCAAGGACACAACTCATTCCAGCTGTTGGTACAAACTTCTTTGCACACACTAACACACATGCACACAGTGGATTCATTCAATAACTGGGTTCAGAGAGACAGTCCATACAGTAGGCAGCTCCAGTTCTTCTATTGTTCTTCTCAGCTGCTTCCCATACACAAAAATGGGTTCCAGCTGATGCCAGTCTATGATTTCTCCAGTAGCCATCTGGAGCTTTCCTGGTCCTTGCAGTAAGCTGCTTTTCACCAGTTTTGCTCACACACACATTGGCCTTGTTCCCAAGCCACTTCGCCACTTCACCAACCAGTGCAGCTTGATCCTCACAAGTGATCCCGATGCTCCCTCACACACCTTCACTTCAGCTGCTGGCAGTTAGACCCCTATACACACACACTCCAGAGAGTCCCTCACCCAGGGAAAATAGTCAGAAATAGAGTTTATTAAGAATATAAAACAGACTACACAAATCAAGCACAAGGCATGGCCAGACAAATGTATCAACTGCCCTTTTTATCTTCTTACCCTTCTGTTTTCCTATGTTCATTCCTTCTGAATCATCTAGATTCCTTCCTTTCTTTGGTCTTGGTTCCTCCACTAAGTATCTCATGAATAATCTTGCTGCCCTAGGTAATCATTCCTGAGTCTGCAGGTACTCCTTCTACTTTGTAAATTTTTCCTTGTAAAGCTTGGTCAATCCTACAAGCAGTATCTGACTAGGGGAATCAATGAGATGGCCAGATCTCTCATGTAGGATGTTAATCAGCTCACAAATTTATACAAGTGGTGCTTGTCAAGTGACCTATGAACAGCAGGGATTGCATGAGGGAATCTCTTGGCCAATCTGAGAGTCCCACCGGAAGACCTCTTGCAGTGATTAGTCAAATGCTTTGTTACAAAGGCAGTTACGGCATTCAGTGAACCACCTGGTCTCAAGTTGGTACATTGCCTCATCTAGTCAGAGACTAATGGGATAGTTGCTGGACCTGATACCCCACTGCACCAAAATTACAATTATAGGACAAGCCTCAGTTTCATCCTCATAACTATTCTAACTTCAATTCCATATACCTAGCCACACTCCATGCTTATCTCCAAACTCTCTTAGTAGCTGCAGTCTGTGACTGGCTGAGCTGAGATGAGCTGGGCTCTGTGTTTCTCTGAATGGCCATACTGTTTTCCACCTCTAACAAAACCTTCTACAACGTATATATACTACATGAAAATAGCCAGCTTAGCTTGTGACCTGACTGCTGACTTTGCCCCGGACAAATCAAATAGTATTTTCTTTTACTAAGGATGGAAGGGACAATGCACTTCTGCAGCTTTTTTTCTAAAGTTCATTAAATTTTAAGCTTAAAGGGGACATGATAGATGAACATATGGGAACAAAAAACTTTTAAAGTGCTTTATGGGGCAAAATGGTGAACTGAAAATCACCTTATGGGTAAAACTATAAAGAACTAATAATCATTATTTGTTTGTCATTGGTGTACCAGACCATTAATTTTAAGTAATTCTTAAAAATCCTTTATGAGGTCATTGTGTATTGTAGGTCAAAGTTGTCAAGAAAGTAAATTTACCAAAGATCATGATCATAATAAAAAAATACAAATTTTCTGTTTCAGAAAAAAAAAATTAACAATATTCAACATTTGGAATAATTCACTTGATTAGGCACCTATTGTTTCACAAATTAAAACAAAACAAAACACAAAAAAAGCAAAACAAAACAAAATTTTATGTATTTTTGTCCTTTGGGGAAATGGACAAAAGAAAAGAATTTCAAAGACCATAGGTAACCTGTGAAATTGCTCGTTTTTGGTGCTATGTGAGAAGGAATATATATTGAAAGAACATGAAAAATATGCCATTTATATGTAGCAGATGGAAAATTGAGAAGAAAGCCACTGAAGCATTTCCATATGAGAAAAAAAGTTGCTTAAGAAGATCAATTTACAATAGCTGGAGTATTCAGCTTCAAATAATATGGAATACAGCACCACCAGACTCAGTTATACTAGTTAAGGTGGTAGCCGTAGATTGTCCTTTGAGCTTACTACAAAATCACAAGCTGCAGAAAATAAATGGTATGCAATGATAGGCTTCCAACATTGTGGAGAGTTTTTTAGGGTCAAAATCACAGGGACTACTTTCAAGTGAGGTCCATGCTTGTGGATTATTTTTTTTTGTTACAATGGATAAATCAAAAAGATAGATAACAAGCTTTTCTTATTAGTTATATAGTACTCCTCAAAAAAGCAGAGTCAATCAAGATTTTCTTGACTTTTTTTTTTTAAATTAAGATAACAAATAAGTAAAGAAGTAAGAGACATGAGTAAGGAGTACTGATTGTGTCTAGATCTAATTTCTAGATTCATTCATTCATTCATTCCAGTCTTTTAATACCAAAATAGTGAAATAGTTTACCAGAGAGTACTAAAATGATTCATATTTGTTTGAGTTGCTCTAACATCTAGATCTGAGTTGTCTGAGAGACCTAAAAACATGAGAATTTTAAGGTTGTTACAAGCTTAGCTTCTCCCAGCTCTTTAAATTTCATACTTATAGGCTGCAATTCACAACACCGTAATGCTATCTATTATGTGGGAATGTTCTGAAAACTCTTAGTCCCAAGCAACTTGTTTTATCTCTAGTGGCAGGTAATATTTTGACATTAAATGCAGTGCTGAGTGGTTATTATATAGCCTTACAATAATGTGAGATTATATAAATTCCATGGTTTGTTTCTTTTAATTTTTCTGAAAGAAATACTGACTTTTCCATCTGAAAATTTGCAGAGATATTTGCATGTGAAACTCATACAACCAGGTACATGAATAGCATATTGGTGTAGCTTATTCTTACTGATAAGGTCAACTTAAAAAGTAGAGGCTCCCTTGGTTCCAAAATTGCACATCTGTCATAACCAATTTACTCTTCTGGCATTAACTTGTATTATACTTTCCGAAAATAAAGAGCAATTCATGTTTCAGTTACTACTGATCTCAGTGAAACAAGCTCTTGTCTAATATCTGAACACAGACAAGAAAGAGCCCTAAATAATAATTCATAGAAATAAAAATTAAAGCATTTTTCAATATGCAATGACTTTCTTACTATGGTGTTTAGATTAGAACGTATTGATATCTTTCATTTTACTCCTGTTATGGTTTAAGGGTTACCAGCCTGAAAGGGAAGGACAGGTGGTGTCTGTAGGACCCTGAGGGGTCTGAGATCAGTACTGTTCCCTCCCCTTTCTGGCCACAGTCGATAATAACCCGAGGTTTTCGTGAGCTTTTCCTGGCTTCCTGGGCTGCTTCCTGTCGCATCTCAGGAACCGCTGGGGCTACCTCCACGTGCTCGGCAGAATCCACCACCATCCACTCCCAGCACCACTGTGGTCCCTGGTGACGAGTCACAGCAGTTGCAGCGGCCATGAGGCACTGCTTGGACACTTCCACTTGGGACTACTGGGATCGGATTTTGTATATACTTAAATATCCTTTATCCTTTGTCCCTTATTAATTTACCTTATTCCTTCCCCCTGTTGTTTTTTTTTTTCATTAAACTTGTTACAGTCTTATCTTCCAACCTTGTGCGAAGAATTTTTTTTCTCTATTCCCTTTTTCTTAATCCTCCACCTGGAGGGTAGGGGACAATAGAGAGAAAATCCTGCTGTCTTTTTCTCTGACCCTTAAACAAAGACAACCCCAAATGTAGTGTGTAATTTTTTTTCAACTTGTAATATTTTAAATGTTTGCAAATATAAAAATTTTGAGGTGACAATAATGTGTTATCCAGTCTGCAAATACACTGAACCTGAACTATGTTACTCACAGAATCATAGAATGGCTAGATTTGGAAGGGACTTTAAAGATCATCTAGTTCCAACCCACCTCCCACATGCAGGGACACCCTGCATGAGACCAGGTTGCTCAAAGCCTTGTCTGAGTTAACTGTTAATTCTTCACTGTTTTAACAGACAATTCTCTCCAGTCCTAGTACATCAAAACATTTTCAAATTCATATGATGTCAAAATCTTCTATTTCTTCTTATTGAACTTCTATAGCCTTCACATTCATTTGTGAGAACTTCTGCTTGTTACTATTATGATTGCAAGTGAAATCTGCATTATCTTCTTGATAAATTGGCAATGAAAGATAATACTGTCCAAAACTGTAAGAATTCCATAAATAAAAGTTCTATATTCAGCAGGTAGTTCTAAACTTGTTCTTTTGACTGATAAAAGCATGATGTTGCAATTTAAAGAACAGGAAACTGAGGACAAAAGCAGAAATTCTGTTGGTCAAAACCAGAAGTCAGCCAGCAATGCAACAACAGAGTTGGAAACAGAAGCTACATCTATATTCCCAGCCCTGGCTACAGTTAGTAGGGTATAAACTATTTTACATAGTTTTATTTTCTTTAATATTTGCTAAAATGTAATCTATAAGTCCACTTTTATCTATATTATTTATCTACTTCTTTGATAATGCACTAAATATGGCTACAAACTCTGCAAGAGCGAATAAGCATAGTCACCTACCTTCTGAGAACACTGGTCTGGTAGGTACTCATAGTCTATGTGATTTTCCACACCTATGAGACACAAAATGTGCATTGACTGGGTATTTTAGAGCCTGAATGGAGCTACTTCATTTTGCAAGGAATCCTCGTGTATCTGTTTAGTCAGAGAGGAAGCAAGACTGCACAATACCTAGTGGTTACAACATTCATTCAGAGTGGAAGGACAACCAGTTTGCATTCCTGTTGCCCCATTATTTTTGTCTAAAATATTTGTGAAATTAATGGAACTAGATTTTCCTTATCCTACCGTATCTGCTATGCTACAGAATCGTGTTTGCTCATTTTCTGTAGCTGACTGAATATTTATTTTATCAAAATGGGATCGTTGTCATGTAGTCAATCAGCAAGCCCTAACTCAGAAAGCCTCATAGTTTGTAATGTAAATGATATTTAAAACTGATGAGATAGCAGAGCTTGGATTCTTCCTCAATGCACCAAGACCCTCCCTTTTCCTGACTACTATATGTATTATATTATGATATACCTTAAGTCTTTGACACCTGCAAAAGGTGGCTCTAAATTCTAAATGTA
>NW_010182926.1:28512-32386 GCF_000695765.1 Mesitornis unicolor
TCTTCCCATAGCCCAGAAACTGCAGGTACCTAGAAGAATGATATTTAAGACAAACCCTCTAATCAGTTTTTCCTGTAGGTTAGATCTAAAGGCAACCCTTGTGAAACAGTAGGAATGTCACTTCCCTTCGCTAACAAGTAATGAAATCACATTCAGAAATTGTGCCAGTGCTGTCCAGAGATCTCTTCCAACATCAACAGTTCTATGATTGTACAGTTCTATGATTTAACCAAACAAGTGCTGAGGAAGAAAAATTATGGGTAAAATAATTATTCTATATGAATCTTTCCTTTGACATACAGGTTTTTAAACAGCAATACAGAAAAGCCTATATTTTATAAGTGAATTTATAAACCTGCACAAGTTAGGTTCCTTAGATCTGGCTAGTGTTCAGAAGATTTGAAGTTCTACTTCTTTACAATCCAGACGACTGCAAGGTATTTCTTGACAAACAGTTCTTCACCCATAGAAAAAAGGTATTTCTCACTGACAGGAGTTACTAATCTATTTCTTAGGGCTCAAATCTGTAATATTTCAATGTGAGTTAATACTTAAAATAATATACATCCAAAAGAAATTAAACTTTCTCAAGATAAGTCAGGAACTTATCTTGAGCAGAACATTGTTTCCCTTTAGGAATTACTTACATCATACTGAATAACAGCAGAAATGGCATCAGTCTCAGCTTTACACTAGTTTTGAGAGGACATTTATTTCCACTTCTTTCCTTACTCATCTGTTGAAAAAATTTAGCCAGACCACAGAATCTGGTCTGATATTTTTTAGCATAATTGACTATATTATGATCTCCAAGTATATTAATTGTAATTCACCTCTTATCTTAGAAGAGTTATTATCTTCTATGTTGAAAGAATTATTTTTTCACTCACGATAAAACAGATTATCATTATTTCAAATTATTTGGAAGGAGTTGAATCAGAGTTATAAAACAGTGATTTTCTTCAATTTGTTGTACTTTATATAATTTTAAAACTGTCTTTCTACAACTAGTAGGGACACTTCTTGACAATTCCCTATGTCATATTTGTTTTTCTTGTCTGATCTTCTTTCCTTTTCTCCTTTTTTTTCTTTTCACATTTTGTTTATATTTTAAATGAGACTTCAGAAACTGTTTAACATTCTTTAGCTTGCCACAAGCAGACCTATTTCTGGAATTGCAGAAACTGCTTTGAAAAGTAAGCCTCTGAGTGAAACTTTAGCTCCGCTGGGAATTTTTCAATAACATCCTGATGCCTGCTTCTGGCAATCCACATTTCATTGTTTGAAAGCAAATACTTTCTGTTTACAAATGAGATATATAGAGATTTAATTTGGTTTCCCCAAAATACAAGTTTCTGTTGAAGAAACAGTCTGACAAACATTAAGTCCTGATGCCATATGCTTTTTAGCCATTCTAATCTATATTCTATTTTTCAACTATGTATGTGAAATTTAGGCTTAAAAAGTTGATAGATGGGTCACTTACAGTACAATCTTGTAGTTAGTCAGACATCAATATATCATAACTGAGAACTGATTTACTGAGAGAAGAGCAAAAGAATTACTTGAAAGAGGCAATCAGCCTTATGAAAACAGCAAGACATGAATCAAAAATAATATTAATTTTACAGGCGCTTATTCAGTTTGATCTCTGTGAAAGTAGTTATTGTGAAAATACTAAGCAACGAGCATCACTTTAACTGCCAAAATAAAGCATGTTATAAAATTTGTTAGGAGTAAAACTAAATGCCAAAAGTTGATCAAAGGATTTGTGTTAGGGCAGTTTTGGAAGCATACGGAAAATTTTCTCTGCTTTACAGAAAATACAACCTTTTTTCAGACTTTCCTTTTGCTGGAGAAGAAGTTCTCTTTTTACTGCTTCCAAAAAGTTCACCTTGATATATTTTCATACAGACTAGCTGTTAGACATGGGCTTTTTTTAATACAGTCCTAGTATTCTAACCAGCTTAATCAAAGCATAAATCCAAATATAGTTGTAGCTGTTATGAGCATGCAAGCCTTGGGGAAAAAAAAAAAAAAGAGTTACCACATTTAAAAGAACATGTTTATCAACTACTTGGTAGATGAAGGAAGAAATAGTTTGGGAAGGGTGAAGAAATTAGCACGGTCTTGCTTGTGGCATTTCATTGTGAAATGAAAAAGTGAACGTCATCATAGTACACAAAGTGTATTGCTGACATCAGTAGCATCAGTCCTTCAGAAAAGAAAGTGAGAAAGAGATTAAATGTGATTAAATCACAATCTGATTCTCATTGTATTATTAGAGGGTTATGGTAGAGTCAAGACTGAATGATAGTGAGGGACCATGAAGTGATTTTTCACGGAATCAATGATTACTGTATAAGATGAATGTATCTTACACATATATAAATGCTGTATTCTTATGGCTTTAAATAGACTGAAAATATCCACTGAGATAGTAATTGATTTGTTTTTAAACATTGTAACTTCTCCCTCCTACAACAGAGGTAGAGAATCAAGGAATCACCAGGTAATCCTATTAATTCTGAACAAGCCATACATCCTGCTCTCCTGAATAAAAGTAGTATTAAAATAAATTAAATTAAAACAAAACTTAAAAACAAATTAAAGATGTTATAAGTTCTATTATTTTTTAATCTATGTTATCCTTCATAAAGCTACATGTGAGTAGAAAACCTATAGCACACCTTCTGGACATACTCAACATGTCATCACCAGATGTTGTCTGAATGTTCTCAGGTCAGTGAAAAAGACTGCCAGTAATGAACACTTGATTGGTCATTTAAAAAAACACAAACGATGTGTCTCTCCCCAACTCCCAGAGAACGATGATATCCTAAAATTTCTTTTTGAATGAATGACTGCTCATTTACAGTACTCCACTCAGCCAGGATGCTGGATTCTTGCAATTGAAATGGAGAGAACTTTTCATATTACCTTAGTCTCAATTCACCAGCTAAAAATGTTTTCAGAGATAGCTTTAACTCTGACCTTATGCTTCATAATAATAGCATATTATTAGCTGTAGGGTACAACCCAGTTCTACAGCCAGAAAGTTAAATGAGTCTACAATATCAGAATTAGTTGGTAGTCTAAGCTGCCATTATAGCTGCTGAGCATGATCATCCAGTGTAATTTAGGACTCTGCAGAGCATAACAACTGGCCTCCAGATGATGCTCTAGTAGTCCACAGTTTTTCTCCAAGAACAGTATGATCTAAGTCTCTATCTCAGATACCCCAGTGCATTCCAAATCATTCTAGAAGATAAATCCTTCCCTACAGTGAGTCTGGTGCCATTTATGATACTCTAGGAGGTTTTAGATAATTGAACAAGCTTAGCAGGTATAGCATGACCTTCAGAAGAACTATGGTATCTTGAATTAGAGGTCAGGTAGAATAGTAAAGTACATATTTGGCACCAGAGACCTATATTTAAGCAACTGAAATCTGCTCACGATGTTAATTATTTTACAGAAATCTGTTCTGACATAAGTGCCTTTCTCTGGTTTAGAGAGAGTTTAACAGGTGTTAACAGAAATTTTAATTAGGAAATCCTATGCCTAAGCCCCTCCAGAACTTTGCAATAAATATATAATCTATATATGACTAATAATTATAATGTGCTTCTAACTGGAGAGATGCTATGTTTTCCTTCCTGAACAAAAAGGCAACAGGCACAAACATAAATATTTCTCATTGATGAGGAAGTAGATGAGACCATAAGTGTAGCAAAAATCTTCTTACTGTAAGAAATTATGACAAAACAGGGCCCTGTATATTAAACATTTTTCATATAATTTAGAAATTCACCAAATGTATTACTAATCCATGTAGTAAATGTAATATATGTAATGTATATATATAAGTATA
>NW_010182927.1:0-512 GCF_000695765.1 Mesitornis unicolor
CCAACCGAGCCATTCTGTGATTCTGTGAAGGTAACAACGTGCTTTGGTTCTGTGGCAGAGCAGCTTCCCGGGCAACGTGTCCCAGAACTGAGGGCACAGGCGGCTTCTAAACCTGGCAGTGCCTGGCTGTGTGTGTGGAGATGGAGACGGTAACGGCTCTCCGTTATTTCTGCTTTCGCAGCACTCGTTTCCGTTTGGGGGAGCCTCTGCTGTGTCCCCTTGGCTCCTGGTCCGTGTGGAGGCTTTGTTCGAGCTCTCTTCACAGAGAAACCCCTTCATGCCCCCGTTGCCTTCATGTGCTACCTCAACTCGTCTTCTAAAACAGAAATGCTGCTGCCTCAGAACTTCACCGGCTTTATCAAAGTATTTTCCTAACGCTATCTCACGCCATAAACTCGATAAGCAGCAGCTGCCAATTGAAAGCGTGTGTGTTTGTATTATTTAGACCACTGCAGCTCTCACAGGCTTATAAATACATATATATGTGTCTAAAATTTTAGGTAAATATGTAA
>NW_010182928.1:0-18614 GCF_000695765.1 Mesitornis unicolor
GCAGAGCGGGAGCTTGTGTCCCTGCAGCCGTGTCGGAGGCCCGAGAGGCCGTGGGGGAAGCTGAACCCCTCGGTGCCTGACAATGCCAGCCCTCGGCGCTGTTTCTTCCCCACAGGGGCACTGAAGAAGAGGAGCAGCCGCAGCCGGAGGCTGTCTCCACTGATGGACACGGTGAGTGCTCCCCCCTCACCGGCCTGGTGTCTGTCGCTCCGGGTCACACAGGCCCTGGGCCTGGCTAGCTTCAGTGTTAGAAGTCCTTCCAGAGCCCTGCATCTACTTGAACCCACCTTCCCCCCCCCTTTTTCCTCTCACTTTCCTCATCAGTGTTAGTGTGGAGTTGTGCTATGGTAACCAAGGCCAGCAATGAAACGTCTCTGGGCCTTACCAAGACGTGATGAATGTCACTTGTCAGTGAAGGGGAGGTTGGCTCGGGAGAACTTTCTTCTGTAGTGACTCCCATCCATCCTGGATCTTCAGGGCTTTTGGCAAGCCTGCCTGCATCCTCTGTGTAGCTGCTGTGAAAGTGTGGCCAAAATACCCACTACACCATTCAGTGGGTTCAGTTTCCTTCTGTGGCACCTGGAAATGTAAGTTACTGTAGAGAAAAATGGAGAAGATACAGGTTTGGACCTTCTGATACATCTTCTACTCTTGCAGAGAACAGGCCTTCACCCAAGGAGCTGGAGGAGCTGGAACTGTTGAACAGGGCCTTAGAGAAGGCACTGAAAGTCAGGAAAAGCATCTTGAAAACTCCACTAGAGTCCCAGGGAGCTACAAGTGAGGGACCTGCTCCCAGGAATACTCAAGAGCAGCAATTGTCTGTATCTGTTGAGAATGTTCCTGTGACCACAAAGATGAGAACAGTAAGCAAAAAGCCTGCCTCTTTGAAGAAGCCCTCTCCATACAAGCTGAGAGCCCCTTATAGGACTGACCCAGATGTGAAAAAGCCACAAAGGAAAGCACCAGCCAGATGTGTTTCTCAAGGTCCCAGGACAGCTGGAAATTGTTCCTCAAAAGTGGTGGCTTGCAAACAAGGAAGGAGTTATAGGACAGCAATTAGTGCCCATGGCAGAGAGGCTTGTGTTCCAGCTGAACCCCAAAAGGCACCTGGCTTGTCGAGATCCACCCTGGAGGAGCAGCAAAGCTTTCCTGTAGGGGATGTAGCTGAGAGAAGGAACTCTGTAGCTGCTGGCAAGCAGTTATTTGATGCAGGGAAGAAAAGTTGTGGTGCCCTGGGAGAGTCCAGCAAAAAGGAGGATCCTACAACTGAAGGTGCATTGGGACGGAGCACCACACCTTGGACAGTCACCCTCCAGGAAAAGGGGTAAGTGCTGAGGGATGAGCACCTCTTGTTCTGCTTGGCATTGAGTAGCGCATCTGCACAGCCCGGTCCCTTCGACTGTTCTGTAGGGCCCAGCTGGGTTTCCCCACTTCTCAGGTCCTTCTCAAGAGGAAAGATCCTTGACAGTTTAAAAGCTTTTATTGTGATTGAATAAGTGTTTTTATTTGAAGGGCTTACTCTTGGATGGCTGGGACTTTGAAAGCCTTTTAATTAAGACTTTTTGTATTTCATGGCCCCTTGTGACTGTTTTAGGAGACTGTCTCTGTAGAGCTTTTTTGAGCCTTAGTTTTCCTCTGAGTCCCCTTTCTATTATAGTGTATTGATTTTTTTTTAATTATTTTTTTATGCATTGATAATACATAATGCATGACTTCTCTCTCTCTCTCTCTTTCTTATATGCCCACTGCTGTTTGGAGAGATGGCATCTGGTTTAATACTGTTCCCTTTAACCTGTAAGATACTGCCTGTGTAACTACACAAATCAGTATTGACTAAAATGCAGTTGTTTCAAGTGTTTGGTATAGGAAAAAATATGAAGTGGATATTGCTGGGGTTCTCTGTGGAAAAGTTGCAAAATAATACTTAGGAGATTGGCTTTGCATTCAGACCAGTCTTTCTTGTTTAAGTAATTTCTATACTCTTTTCTGTGGGCTCTTTGCTCTAAAGAAAGTTATGTTCAGATCTGGTATGTGCCCATCCCTGGAAATTTTTGAGAAATCCTTCTCAGCTGCCACAACCCAACTCCTGTGTTTGTGCAGGGAGGAGATTACCACTGTTCATGTGGTGTTGGAACAGACACAGGACACTGAGTGACAGTTGCTGCAGGAACAGGAATCTGGATTCAAATGTTTATTTAAAATCCCAACCTTGGTCTTGGGTTCGTAGTTTGCGTGTGACCAACTGTAACTGCCAACCCACATGTGTTTGCAATAACAAGTTAGGATTAAGGCGGTATTCCCAGTGGAAGCTGAAGTGTCCCTTTCCCATTTCTTTGTGTGTGATACAGTGCTAAGCAAAGCTGCCCTGTTGGGCACAGGTGTGGCAGCATGGAGAGGTTTGCTTGCACTCGTGTTTGTAGCAATCAGCTTCCTTGAAGATGTTACCTCCATGTCTGGTCAAGGCTTGGCTCCCACCTTCTCAACGTGGCGGAGCCCTGGATGAGTGGTGGAAGGATGTGGGAGCTTTCCCTAGTCAGTGCAGTGGTGCTTGTGGAAATGAATGAGCAGGCTGATCCTCCTTCCTTGAGAACAGGCTGAAGGCCATAGTGGATTCAGTGTCCAGGGTTGTTGACATCTTCTGTTACAGCTAAATTAATTTCAAATTTAGAGAAAATGACATTTTTCTCTATTTGAAGACAAGGATCCACTGCTCTCTGACAGTCAGAATTGATGTTTCTCTTGTTTTGCAGATGCCAGCTGAAGCTACCCCTTCCCTACAGGAAAGGGAATTGATGTTTCCCTTGTTTTGCAGTAATTGATGTTTCTCTTGTTTTGCAGATGCCAGCTGAAGCTACCCCTTCCCTACAGGAAAGCCTATTCCAGGAACTCCAGGTAAGCCCAGCCTGATCAGTCCCATCCACAATTACCCTCTGCTTAAGGGCTGTGAGGAGGGGTTGGATGGGGGGAGACCTGGCTGGTTTGTGGGTCCCAGGGAGGCGTTGACCCCACAACGTGTGGGGCCCGAACTCAGAGCAGGAGTGGTCTGATACAGCATCTCTCTGTGAGGCTGTTTCTGAGGGTAGGTGTTTTCATGTTACTCTAGCTACCAGTGTCATGATTGTTTTCAGATTGCTAATTCCTGTTAATCCCTAAATTGTAAAGGTACTGGAGTGCTTTCATCATGGGATTAATTGTGCTGCAGAAGCCTCTGCTGTCACCAGATACTTGTTGAAGACAGGAAGCCTTGTGGGGTGGGTGCCTGTGTACCCTGTGCAATGACAGTGTTTCCCAACTGGCTGCTGTCCTGAGTGGCTCTGCTGGGATGCCTCTCTAACCTGGAATCACCATGGCTGGGTGTGCTGGAGGAGGATTCCTTGCTGATGAACTCTCTTAAATAGAGCCAATTACAGTGTTACTGCACCCATTGTGCAGGTGGTTGGGTTTCTGGTGAACTTGGAGTCCATTCTCCAGTCCTCTGGAAGGAATCTCCCACCATTTCCTTTGGGAAATCTTGCCATAATTCAGTAGATTTCTCATTATGTGGTTTGTCCAGATACTAAGTTTAAACCCTTTCTTAAATCTAGCTATAGCTCCTTGTGCTACTCTCAAGAGCTCCTCTTGCAAACTGTCATTTATCAGACACCAATTTGTTAGTCACCCTTCAGCAAGTTGTAAAGACTTGGTTCCCTTAATTTTCACTTGCAAATGGAGCCTTTCAGCATCCTAATCACTCTGGTGTAATTTTACACTCTTTATTATTACTTTCAACTCAATGACAGATTGAAAATCACCTTTGCTTAAAGATCCAATATATAGAGAGAATGCATCTTGCCTGGAAACTTCTGTTCCATTAACCTTGCTATTTCTTTGCTTAATGTGTTTTTGGAAACTGCAGTTTCTATCATGATTTAAAAGATCTATTTGAATGGAGAGAAGACATACACACTTGGGTTACAGTCGTGCACTACAGAACTATTTTAAACTTCATCCTGATGGCTCTTATTTACTCTGGCAGGTTTTGGGAGACTGGCTGAGATGCATCGGCTCTTTCAAGCAGTCCTTTACTTAAACGATATTATGGGACTGTGCATTGGTAGGGATGTTGAAGTCTGTAAGTGAAATGCATCTCTCTGGCGGTGCTCTTACTTGTGTAACACTTTCTTTTAAAAACTGAACTCTGATACAGGGTCCTGTTGGGCTTACTTATGATATTGTTCTTAAACCTCTGTGTTTTGCATCCCTGATAATGATGCACTGCTCTCATGCTTCTTGGAAAACACTACTTCGTTCTAAAAAAAGCATTAAAGGAAAGTCTTGAGGAAGTTTGGCATATAAAGGAATTACTGTGGTAAAAGCTAGCCTGAGAATTTGTCCTGTCTGCTCTGTTGTTTTGTACACATTTACTAACAGAGTAAATGTACAGAAATGCAAATGACTTACCACTGAAGAAAGGAAGGGAAGATTTGTTGTTTCCTATGGGATAAAAACATAGGTAGGGTGATACAACAGAATTAGTAATGTGCTGCAAGTTCACATTCTGCTTATAGAAATATGTTGTGTCTCTGCTGATGGCTGTAATCCTTCCCCTCAGTACAAGTTGAGAGAAGTACCCTAGGTGTTCTGCGGTGTCTAATGTTTTCTGCAGAGCATCCTTGATCTACTAACAACTGTCAAAAATGAGAGTGGAACGGCTAGCAAATAACCTGTAAAAGAAGGGTGAGGAATGCACCTGTATTTGAAGCACTGATACTGTAACAATACTAGCAACTGTCATGGTGTGTCAGCTCAGTGTGAGTGCTGTCTGGTACAAAGGAGCACAACTCATCCACCTCTTGCCCCTTTTGAATTTTCAGGGCATGGGAGAGATGTCATCTCTGCCAGACAAGTGCAGATGCAGCAGCTGCAAGGAACCATTTTATGGAGAGGATCCAGACAACTGTATCCTTTCTCAGCTCGCCGCCTCCTTCCATGGGCAAGTGGTGCGATACAGCAGGGACTGGGTGCACTCACTCTGCAGCATGCTCCCATCTGGAGAGAGTTATGCCTACAGCACCAGGAGTTCAAGCTGGGTCTCTAGAAAGTGGTTTTATTTTTCATAGTGCAGCTCTTGAGCAGTCATAAAACTTCTGATCAGGACCAACAAGGCAGCAAGGCAGACATGCCATACACAGCTGTGTTGTCCCCACCTTATTCCTGTGATGCCACTTCACAGCCTGTTGTCCTCTGCCTCTGCCCCTGATTCCAGCTGGCCAGGGCTTGGGTTAGGACACAGAGCTAGTGGTGTGAAAACCTTCCTTAAGCTGCTGCTGTTTGAGTTCCGTTCACCGATGCCGGCCGTCAGTCCTGCAGAGATAGAGGAGGAATTGAAAGTCCTCCGGGATGTCCCCTCCCTTCTGAGCCAGTATGTGGAGACTGAGCCTGCAGGTAAGGAGAAAAGAAATGGAGGGGCAGAGGAGGATGACTTCAGTGAGTTCCAGTCCCATGTGCCTTGTGTTCTGGCATGTGCTGGCCATGAAGAACAGGAGCATTCTCTGCCTAAAATGAGGGCAGATGAACCCAAGGCCACTCTAGAAACTGGTATTTGCGGAGGGAGGCTTTCAGTATGCTCATGCCTGCTGGTTTTCCTCTGCTTCTCTTCTAGATCACCCCACTCTGCAAAGAGAGTATGAAAGCCTTCTAACCTTGGAGGGTTTGCAAACCACAGTTTCCCAGTGCCTGCAGAAACTGCACCTTCTGCGAGCAGGTGAGCCAGTCCCTGTTTTTTTAGTTGGGTATGACTGTGGCCAGCTGTGCTTGAACAGTAGTTTGCCATCTGTGCACAGAATACTGTGGACCAATGTATTTTTCCTTCTGATTACTCTTAATGGTAATGTAGCATGTAAAATAGTAATTTTACATGCTACATTGGTATTTTACATGCTACATTTTGCAAAGCTGTGGTATCTGTTTGCCATCATCTGCATTTAGAAGAGGCTCGGGACTTTTAACTGCTGTGATTCAGGAGGGCTGGTGAGGGAGCTGTTGAGAGGTGGGGGAAACTGCATGCCATAGCTTAAGATGTCCTGACTGTGCCATGTGTGAGGAGCTCACCCTGACTAACACAATGTCATTAGTCATTCATTTCTAGGAACAGTAAGTAGATCACAAATTCTGCAAGTACTGATTTGTATGTTTCTGCCTCCTGCCAATTCTTCTACCCTGGCAGCTGTCGAGTCCCAGATGAGGCTGCGCCCAGACTGTGCTGGGGATGTAGGAAGCTGCTCTCCAGCCTGTGTCCCTCCCAGGGGACAGATGTATGACAGAGCAGATGTGCTGGCTGTGCCTCTCCTTTGTTACTCCAGTTTCCAGGAGCTGAGGGACCTGTTTGCCTTGAAGCTCCAAGTGTCAATGCTGCACCAAGAAATTGCCTTACAAAAGGTGAGTCTTAGTGTCAATGCTCTTGAGGTAATTGGTCAAGAAAGGGGCAATTTTGAGGCAACAACTGATACATGGGGAAGGAGCAGCACACTGCTAAGTCTCCCGGAGGTGTTTCTATGTTTATGCTTCATGTCTGAGACCCATCAGTTCCTTGCTTGCTTTGTAGATGACCAGACTTTTTATATTAAGGCCAGAGCAGAGTCCTTTAAATGTCTGACTCTCTCCTGATAAGATTGGTTTTTAGCTACTCTTTCAGAGTTTGGTGGTGGAGGATGATGTTGGTAATGCTTGGAGATCCCTTGTGGCAGCCCTTTACAATCCTATCAGGCCGCTCAGTCTGTCATTCTCTCCAGTGTGACCTCTGGTTAGTGAACTCTGCTGTCTGTTCCTTTCCTGTTAAATCTCAAACCAGAGTCTTGACTTTACTGTTCTAAGACTGCCTGTAAGATCATGATAGCAGGTCAGTCTCTCCACCAGCCTGAGCAGAGTACTTGCTGCACAGAGATAATTTTTTTCTTCTCAACCAACAGCAGCAAAGGGCAGAGAAGGTCTGTGAAATAACATGTACTCCTTTGACCTAACCTTTGCTGTTGACCTGAATGATGGAAGCTTTGGAAAAGCCATTTTTTGTAAGCCAGGGAAGAGTTTCTCATAACTGGCAGCACTCTTCCCTCTAGCTGAAGATAGATTGCTGCCTGTCTCCAAATGGAACTTTAGTGCTATAATGCTGAATTATGGGTTGTGAGGTTTCTGATTTTTATCTGCCCAAAACTAAGTGGTAACCAAAGTCTGCTGCCTGATGCTCTGTTGATTGACTCAGTTTCCTCTGCATATGTATCTAAATAGGTGCTTTGTCCTGGGTGAGTTCTGATATCTGAAGCAGCTCTGTGCAGAACATGCAAGATAAGTGAAATTCACTTGGGTGAAGTGAATGAACTCAGTACAAGATAACCTGGGATAGGGTATTTCTGGGCCAAGCCTATGCAGTACCTTTCCATGGAGGAATGCCAGGAATCGTTAAAAAATTCTGGTAGCTCTTAGCTTGCCTTTGGTTGTGAAGGCCCATTTCCACTGTTCTTATCCACCAGGAGCAGACCAGGCAGATGGAAGAGAAGGGTCTCTCTAGGGAAGTGGAGCAGTGTAGTGCCCCTTCATGTGCCAGCTTTCCCCTTAGGTAGCTTTCATGTCTGCAGCTCTTAACTCTTCCCAGATAAAAGCCACTGTGTCCTGTTTCCCTGTCCTTGTGCAGAGATGTATGGAGAACAGGAAAGGGAATCCCCAGCAGATACCCCGTGCTCTGTTCTGTTTGGCTCTTCCTTTGTCTCCACTGCTGAAAAGTGCTTTGAGGGAGGTCCCTGACACGTGCAATTCATTGTCCACCCTTTTCCTAGGAAGGCAGTGTGTACAGTAGGCTGTGTGCTTTTTAATGTGCAGGCTGATCAGACTGCATTAGCTGATGCTAATGAAAAAAAAAAATCCAGGCAAAATATCTTTCTGAACATTAATGCAAGAGTGAGGTACTAAAGGCTGACTTTTGTGCTTTGACTCAAAGTTCAGCTCTGCTCAAGTTGTCAGTCACAGTCATAATCCCAGAGCTTTGAGCTGTAAATTAGGCTGCAACGGGCCAGTGGGTTGTCTGAGAGCATGGACTTGCAATCACGAGGTAGGCCTAATGAACCAGAGGCCAGGTTGGGTAATGTTGGACACCTTTAGCATTCTCAGTTGCTGTGCTGCTGGGGAGGTGTACAGTTTTGTTCTGTTTGGGCTGGCATTGGCCACTTGCCTGTCTGTCTTGGATTAATGTCACCCAACTGGGAGGTGACAGGAATAGACATGAGTAAAGGGTTGAACTTGCTGTTGGGTGAGCGAGCACTTCACTGTGTGGTTGCAGAGATCCTGAATCAACATCAGCTTCTTACAGGGTGCTGATCTCATCCCAGCACTGGGCCATCTCTGCAGTGGAGGGAAAGCAGTATCATTTATCTCACTGCTCTGGGAAAGCTGGGTGGCTGCTGGTGTGCTTCATGAGCAGAGGATGAACAACTCTGCCTTTGTTAAATAAGACAAAAGAAAGCATCTGTCTATCAGTTAACATGTTATTAGTCATACTGCTCTGGTTAGGTTTCACTTGTTATGCAGCTACTTTATTTCGTGGAATCCTGAGAGTGCACACTGACTCTTGATGTGTCTCCTCTCCCTGCCCAGGGCATGATGGCTGAACTCCTGCCTGTCCTGGAGTCCAGGCTCTACCCAGAGGCCTCCACAGCTCAGCTGTATCGGGCGATTTACACGCAGCTCTGTGAAGGAGGAAAGCGATTCCCTGTGCTGGTGAGAGACGAGCTGGCAGACTGATCGAGTAGGAGCCTCCCACTACCTGTTTCCATAACCAGAGACAGTTTTAAGTAATAAATCTTAACTTTTTTACTCTGCTTGTTTGTCCAACTAAATGTTGGAATGGAGAGGGTGTTGGTGTATGGTTTGTTTGAGTTTGTTTTTGGTTTTGTTTCATTTCTTTTAGGTCACTTTTATGACCTGCTAACTCTTGAGGTTTTGTGAAGCCCCTTCAGAGCTTCATGGACCCTGGTTTTGGCTTTTCTTCCAAGGCCTGTCTCACTGGCTAGCTCTACATTCTTGATCGCTTCAGTTGTGACACTGGGCTCCTATATGCAGACAGTGTAGCAGGCAATAAAACATGATTTATACTGATCAGATAGATTCAGTAGAGTGGGGCACAGCCTTTCAGCATCTGAAAATCCAGAGAACCTGATCTGCTGCTTCCCTATTATGCTGTTCACCAGTTGGCATGTAACCAGCATTAGAGTGGTCACTGTTTAACATTCACTGACAGAGTCTTCCTCCACAGCAGCCCAGGCCACATGCAGTAGTGCCTCCTGTGGAACTACTCTGGTTTTTGGGTAACTGCTCTGAGCTGGGCTAGTGCCTGGGCCGTGGTGCAGCTGAAGCAATCCCTCCTCATCAGCCTGTCAGTCACATCACTGCTCAGTTCAGGACCTTTCAGGCAGCTTCCTGCCGAGCTCTTTTGTAAGCTTACACCTAGCCTACAACTGAAATATTTTTGCTCTGTCATCTTATCTGGTGGTTGCGCCTGAGGCAGCAGTCTAAGAAAGGTTGGGCTGTCTGCATTCAGGAGAGATATGGGGGAAATCCAGCTGCAGCAGGAGGGAGCTGGTAACAGTAGATGGCACTCGGTCCTTGGCGTTGCTGCTGCACCGGTGCCGGTAGCTGCTGGAGGACAAGCCTTCCAGGGGGAATAATGCCATGTCCTGCCTGGCTATGGAGAACACAGATTCTGTGGCAATTCTGACTTTGTCACCGTGACAAGGTGGTGACAGCTTTGGTTCCTCCTGCATCTTACATTTTTGCTTGTAATCCCCAAATACCTTGGCATTTCTATGTGATGATTAGAGCCAAGCTTTGCAGTTGTGTGGATTACCTCTGCTGGTGAGCACTTTGCAGTCCATTTAGGGAACGGTCACTGTGTACCATTGGAGTGTTTTTACTGCTTATTACAGCTTGACTCACACTGTATCCCTTAGCTGAACTAGGACTGTTTGCTTGGGGTGCATTTAGCTCTTAGTGCTGACAGTGGTCGTTATTTTTACCTTCTTTTATTAAGGCCAGAGTTAGTTGTCTGAGTTTTCTGAACATTTGATCCTTTCTGACATGCAGAATTCACAGAAAATCATCCAAAGGAGAGGTGAAAGTCAGCATCGCCTACTTTCTCTTTATTTTTTTTTATTGCTTTGCATTCAGTGCTTTGTAGATGGTAGTTGATTTCCCATGGAGTCTGCAGGGTGGGAGTTTGTTACTTTCTTCCGTGCTGCAGCGTGCAGAGGAGTCCTGTGGAGTTTAAAACTGTGTGGTCTGTGGGGGAAACCATGCTGCAGTCAACAGCACTGGAGGATTGCAAGGTATTGATTAAAGGGCTATTTATAGGAGAAAATACTGTCTCTTAAATTAATATGGCCGTTATGCCATGGGCATTAACATCTGCATGTTTGAATTTTAGGGATGACATTTGGTATTGTTCATTATCGTGCCGCTATCCATAACTTCTCTGTAAGCACTGTATGAGTCATGGAGCATCTGCTTCTTTGCGCAGAGCAGTCCGGTGTAAATTGGCAACTTCACTGCTACAGCAAGGACTGCATAGGTGTGAAAGGACTGAAAAAGAGGCACCCCACAAAAATGGGCTTGTTACAAGCTCCTAGCAAACTGACACCGTCGGAGGAGTGCAGAAGGGGAGCAGAGCTCCCAGCGCATTGGCAGGTAGCTAGGTTGCTTTGTGCCTTTGGGTGTAGTGTGGTTTTATTACTCTTCCTACACCGTGAGAGAGATGTTTTATAATTTTCATAAATGTGTAAGACTAAATCATCTGAATGAGTCACTTTTTCAAATTAGTCATGTGCTATAGCATGGATAAAGATTCAATAACAGCTTAATGTGGTGGTTGGGGGGATCTTTTTGTTATAAAATGGGCCATTATTATATAAAGAAATTATGCTGGTACATCGAATTGAGATGAGGAGAAAAGAAACACAAAAGATAGTGTTTGTGGTGTTAGGGAATAGCACTACAAAACTACAGGAAACAGGCAGTGTATTTGGAAAGTGACAGATGATGCCAGTGTTGTGCAGACACAAGCTGAGCCACAGCATGGTGAGGGCCAGGAAGGATTAGCAGCTCTTATTCCTGCTTTGTCCCCAGCAGTGGAGTCTTAAAAGGTCTTTGCTTTTTTCACTACTAAAGGATGTGAAGCTGGATCCCTGGGAGAAGACAGAGGTTCTTAATTTTCTTTCCAGAACCTGTTACTTTAAGCATTTCCATCTGCTACGGTTTGTCTTTTCCACCAGCTTCCTCCTTTCCTTTCCCTCTGCAACTTCTCCACTTACTGTTTTTGTTTTTGCAGATACAGTTGAACACGGGGAAGACATAGGCAGTGCTGCTGTTAGCACACATTGCAGTCAGTGCCCCCTCTTACAAGGTTTCATGTGCACAAGTCATCTTTGGTTAGTTCTGGATGTTCATCGTGTTGAAACCTTCAAGGAGTTTATCCTGCAGATGTTCCCAGCTATGCCACCAAATGCTTGCTATAGCTCTCTTCTTGGGACGTGCAGCGTGTAGAGACTAAACAGTGTGGCTTTAGGGATGTTCTCCATCTAAATCAGAAATAATTCAAGTCTTGGTAAGAAAGAAGATAAATCTCACCAAGAGTGGTGTGGAGGAATGTCTGGCCTCTTCCAACGTTTTTGTGGGGGTCTGGCAGTGTGTGAGCAGTGATGGAGCATGGCTACCTGGGACCTGCTGAAATGATTGCACACACAGCACAAGCTGCAGGAGGAGCTGCCCAGGCCTGGAGCACAGTGTGCTGTTTGGAGGGGCAAAGCCAGCTGAACTGTATGAGGGATATGGGAATTTCATCAACCAGTTTAAGATTGTAAGTGTTGAAGTGAAGGGGAAAAACTCCCAGCTCTCCAGGTAGATGATGAATTTGCTGTTGGTGTTATTTTCCAAATGAGCTTTCTGTGAGCTCCGCAGAGGACATTACTTAATTAGAACACTGTATGTAGTCAAGTCTGAAGCTTGAACACCTGAATCAGCAGCTTGTCAGGCAGTGTGCACTGTTGTGCCAGTGAGGGGTTTCTAGAAAGAGCAATGGTGCTGAAAATGCTGAGACAGAGAGCTTGTATTTGTAGAAGTGTCAGGGGGATCTACAGGTCCTCCAGGCCTATCCTGTTTGTTTGTTTTTCTCCTTAAATCAGTCTCCAAGTTACAGAATTCAGGGTGAGCCTTGGGATTTCCAGCTGAAGCTTTGCTAAGTAATTTTGTCTGCTTCTGATAAATCTGAAACTGATGTTGCTGGTTTCCATGTGAGTGCTAATCACACCGAGGATGCTAAAAGTTGGTAATACACAATGCATAGCACTCCTCCAGACTGTCCCAGGGTGTCTCATTCTCAGTTTACTGTAAGCAGTGAGTGGGAAATGCTTTAACAGCCTTGTGACAGCCAGGGACAGGGGCCAATGCGGATTTTTCTGCAGGCAGGCAGCCAGTTCACAGCTGCGCATTTCCAGTCCTGAGTCTTATCACCAGGTGGGGTCACTAAGAGGCTGGAGCAGATGATGGCTCTTCACTTTTGAGCTGTAAAATGGAGACTGATGTTATTTTGCCTGCTCATTAGCCTGGTTTTGCCACATCTATGCTATGTCGATGCGCTATGTCGAGTAAGGCCTCTGTTTGTTTTAAGCATACACACTGGGACTGGCACAGTTGACACCTGGTTTCACTGGAAGCTTCCTAGTCATCTTTCACTTCCCTTAAAAACCAACTCAGAAAACAAAAGCCCTTGTAATGACTCAGTCTGAAATTAAAACAATTCATTAAATAGGCAATAAAATTTCTATTATCCACCATGCAGATCGAATACTAGTTTTGTAACATCAAAACCGCCACCCAGAAGAAAAGATCCATCATCTTGTTTTTAATGTGTGAAGAAAGAAAGGCTTTAGCGTTGTAATCAAGAAAAATCTATTGCTTGTTAATTAGTCTGAGCCCAGTTAGAAAGAAGAGAGCAGGAAGCAGTATGCCATGTATGCCAGGGCATAAAGAGCTGGTAATAGGAGGGAAAAAAAAAATTAAAAGTGAGTTTTGAACTGTAATTTCAGAAGGCAAGAAATTACAGCAGTGGGCTATTTAGGCACATGAACAGAGATGTTTGACTTATTTTTAGATAGAACAAGAAAGATAATCAGTGGTTCTGGAGTTTGGATAGGAAAAAGCAAATAGGAGCAAGCTCTGAGTCAGTGGAGGAGGCTGACCTCAGAGAAAAACTCATCTGAAACCTGCCCTCCTGGTTTGAGAACAGCAGCTCCCAGCTGTGCTAATGCTGCTGGTCAGGCTTTTTCCAGCCCTTGCATGTTATAGTGGGGAACAATTTATTAGTCTCATTTTGTCTCCAGTTGAAGAAGTAAACAAGTGAGACTTAACATGGGTTCAGGTCAGTAAGACTTCAGAGTGGGATTGTTCTGTGCACCACAAATGAAACTGCATTGTAAATTACATAGTGCTGCACCTCTGTGACACCTCATCATCCTTTTTTTTCCCTCTACTTAAACTGTTGCACCACATCTGTTAATGCAGCCGGCACAGCCTTTTAGCTGTGGACTTTAGGAAAGTGCATTACTTGAGGATCTTGCCCCCTTTTTTTGCTTTGGATTCTAAATTTCAGAATATACACCACTTTTCTCTTTTGAGAATAGTCTCTTACCGGATGTATTAGCAGTAAATCTTGCTTTTGAAACTGTTGGACGGCTTATTGCCAGCATGCAAGGTGATGGGCATCTGCAGTTCTCACAGCTTGCAGGAGAAATTGGGTATTTGATACCAGTCAGGCACATGAACAGACAGGAGAGAGCAAAAGAATGATAATTAAAACAAACAAACAAAAAAACCTTCCAATAACCCCAAGCACAAAATAACTACCCTTAAAATTTAATGAAACCATAAATAGTCTGCAGTGCTTTAATTATGGTTGTGTGCTGGCTGCATAATGGGACAGAACTCAAACTACTGGATGTGAGGGTGTATCAGGCAGAGTATTTTTTAGAATTTAACAAGTTTGGCCTCAATATAAATTTACACTTAACCATGTGTTTCCATAAGCCTGGAAGGCTCACTTTTAGTGTCATTAGGAGACTTGGGGTGGTTGGCAAAATCCTTGCAACTATTATCAATCTTAACTGCCTGGTTTTGTCTAGGAATAAATGGTGTTTGTCAGGACCCATCACTACTCTGTTCTGGAGTCTTCTCCTTGAGGGTGACAAAGCTCTTGGCAGTGATCACGTTGTCCTTGCAAATGCAAACCCACTGGATTTAATGGACTTGTTTGAATGAAAAAAATATTAATGAGTTGAAGTGTACATGAGTAAGTCTCTCTCGCAGCACATGAGTGACACGGTCTCCATTTATAGAGAGGAATTTAGAGTTTTGCTTATGACAATGCAAATAGCGCTATTTTGTGGGTTTTAAAAATGCATTAACTACAGTAAAATAGCTTTTTCCAATGTATTAGGTGCTTTTTTTTCCTCTGCTAGCCTTAGAACTACTGTGCACGCCCTATGAGTCATAAGCTCTGCTGCCACCTCATCCAGCTCTCCTGGCAGTGTCTACCCAAGGCTGGCCATGCGTGAGTGTCCAGAGCATCTTTGGTGCCAGAGGACATCAACAAAGCTGCTGTGCATCAGCTTTTCTCCTAGTTAGCAGTTTTCCCCTGTTTCTGCATCGTACCTCATTTTCAGTATAGTTTGTGTTGGGTATGTGCTGTGGGGCACTCAGCTGATGGGCAAGGAGCAGCAGAAGACGCGAAGGGAGGTCTGTACGTGCTCAGCCTGCACCAACGCTGCACCGTGCTGGGGAGGAGCATCGCTGCTGCCGGGCGGATGATACAATAATTCCTTTCCATCTGCTCCTATCTATATATGAACCCACAGGAAAGCATCCTTCTTGCAAGATGCATGAAGCTCTAATTTCAAAAGCCGTCCCCGTTTCCGAAGTTCCTCTGGCAGCCTGGCGCTGGCTTCCCTGCCTGTGCTGAGCAGCCAGTGCCGGGAGATGCTCCGGTGGGACTCGCCATGTGGTGTAATGACACAGACCCAAAATAGCAGGGCGATGTCACCTAGCACCCTGTCACCATCACAGAAGTCTTTGTTGGAGTGGATCAAGGTGACACTGCGCTGCTATTTTCAGACCCACACTTCCTGATGGCTGTTGCAGCTTTCTTCCTCCACTTTATTTTCTTTCCTTTCGCTGAATCATAGACCTGCAAAGTACTTCTTAGGTCACTAGAATCCAAGATTGTGCCTTCTGATTTATTTTGCTGCCTATTTTCCAGCTTTACATGGCACGCAGCAACTTAAAATGGACTGAGAGGCCACCTGTGCTTCCTTAATGAAGCTTTCCTGCTGTGCCAGGAGTTTCTTCCCTGCTCTTTATCTTAAAATTAATGGAGCTGCTCCAAACTTAACGCTGTCTTTGCTGGGGTTGTTTTGTGGTGCTCTGGTGTGATGACGAGCACTGAGTGGTTTTGGAGCGTGTGCCTTGCACTGCCTGTGCCAGAGTCAACTGTGTCCCCTGGCACCACCACTGCCTCTAAATACAGATGTCACTGTTTTCTCTTCTTTGTAATTCTTCATTCCCTCTTGAGTTTCCAACACTTGTGGGGATATCTTAGTTCATATAAACAACTGTGGGTGTTTTACAGCTCCTCTGTGTGATAAGTCAGCGTGTGGGGGCTGTTGGTGTTCAGTTTTTAAAGCAGTGAGGGTCACTTGCTGGGAGCACACCTCTCATGGACATAGGGGCTGCTTTTTGCTGGATTTCTACTACTTGGTCCCCAGGATATTTGCCTATGTACCCCAAAATGAGAAACAGTGTGGGCATGTGTGAGTGTTGTTTCTTTGGCTAACAAAGGAATATATATGAATTGTATAACGGAGATTATATTTGATTACCTTTTGCCCAAAGGTGTTATTTGCCTTAAGCTATGTTTTCTGTTCTTGTTTTCAGGCTCATTACTTTCTAGTTTCTTGGGGGGGGAGAAAGCATAATTCCTTCATTTACAAACTCTTTCTTTCACACAGTCCTCCAGGATGGAGGAGGCGTAGAGCATCCCGGGAGTGACAGGACCTGCACAGCAGGGAGTGTGTGCGGAGGTGATGAGCTATGTGTGGTGAAGCCACATGCAGAGCAAGCAGCATGTGGGTCTCTCTGCATCCCTGCCGCCTTTTATTTTAGCATTTCCATGTGGTCTCCAAATTATTTTGGCTTGGTAACATCTGTTTTGAGAAGTCAGTGTTACTGTCTGGTTACCCATGTAATTATGGATTCCCATCATATAACACCTTCCTCCTGGCCCAGCGCTGGGCATTGGGTGCCAAGGGATATGAATCATCTCTCGCACCTTGTTCCTCCTGGGTCTCCCTGGTGTGATGGTCAGCATTGTATTTGGTTTTGGGCTTTCTTACTTCAAAATGGGGTAATTAATCGGTTTTGGAGGGATGCTGGGTTCCTTATCCTTTCTCACTTCAACTGTTTACATCCTAGGAATCTGGATTTCTTGCTCAAAGCATGAGCTTTCCATCGCCCACTGAAGCCATTAACCCTCTCTGCTCTTTTCACAAGCCTCTTAAGCAGAAGTTTCAGTTTCCAAGTGGCTTTTCCTTCCCGCAGCCCTGAGAGCTTCTTCCCTGTCTGAAGGTGCTGCAGTTGGGCTCTGGGCAACATCCCTGCTGCAGGGAGAGCTGCTGCTGCCTCATCCATCACCTGGACAGGTCACCACAGCCCATGGGTCTGGGGGGGGGTGTGGGGGGGGGTGGCATCCATCTCTGCTCCTGCAATGTGACTCATCCAGTCCCAGCTGTGCTTTTCTCTCCTCCTGTGGGAAGAGGGAGGAGGATGCACGCAAGTCTCTATTTCTGCTATGAAAATTACCCCCTTGCATGAGCTGCAGGAGAAGGGGAATGGAGGGAAGGAGCTGAGGGCTCGGGTGGAGGAGCCCATCAGCCCCACCGAGGGGGGGAAATTCGGTGCCCAAGAAAAATGGACTCACGCTGTGCGGCCCAACCTGAAGCCTCCTCTTCTCTCCCTTAGCATGCCTAGAGCTTTTATAGAAACCCACTGCAAATTCAGTGCTTTGCCAAAATTTGGCCTCTTTGAATGGAGAAAGGCAAGTTCTTCCAGCTGCTTCCTACATGTGAGTGTGGGAAACTTCCTGAAGATGATGACCCCATTCCAGCCTTGTGCAGGGCTGTCTGGGTCCTGCTGGGGCTTTTTGCTTTTCCAGTCAAACATGAAGGCAAAGTCTGCCCGGCTCCATGATATACAGCCCTGCACACCTGCTGTTTCAGTACTTAAAGAACAAATTTATTTTAAACCTGGAGTTTTAGAGGGTTCTTGGTTGGTCATGCAGGCAATGCTGCCTGCTGCTGCTTTGGATACACGATCTGGTGAGCTGCATCTTGGTGTAGATACAGAGAAGTTTGATATATGCATGTGTATGTGTACATATCTTTTTTTTACCCCTGTATAATTTGAAGGAAGTCTTAACACAGTAGCAGGTGCAATAGTTTGTACCAAAGCAGGAGAGGCACAGGGTTACTACAGAGGGATCACATCAGTGTAGCAGAGTCAGATATTCAAATTCATCATGGATCAGACCTTGAGATGTATTAAAATGTTGTGGTTTTCTAACCTGTTTGAGCTTGTTTTTGTCACCTCCTTCTCTTTCAAGGCCAGTCACTGCTCTTCAGCACCACTTGAAAAACGCATCCAGCTTTCAGGCCACCACTTACGTTTCAGCAGAAGCCAAGAGCCCTTCCCACCATGCTGAGTGGAGGCTGGAGCTGTGGGGATGCTGCGGAGGCATAGGACCAGCTCAGGCAGCCCAGGTTTGCAGCAGCATCCTCTCAGGGGGCTAGACCTGTGTTTAGGGGCATCCTCACATCACCAGTTTCTTGAGAAGCAGTTTGGAAAGTGGCCCATCACCAGGCTTGTCACCACAGTATTTTCTTCTGGACCCAGCTCTCAGCAGCAACTGAATGATTTTAGCTGAAATTTTTTCAAGAACTCAGCTTAGGGTAAATACTCAGCACAGAATATTTAAGCCTGAACAGTTTCAAATTCAACAGAGCTTCACAAAACTGAAGACAGAGCTCATCATGAGAAGTATCATGCTTAAGAAGGCAGAGTTTGGTCCTTGCTGCTCAAAGAGCCTTGACTAGTGGGGTTGTGCTGCTGCTCTTCCCCTCTAACGAGCGATCGTGAGTATAAATAACGCAACTGCTCAGTTTGCAGAGCACCATGTGCTGCACATCTGACTTAGCTGTAGCTATTTTCCCAGTGCTGTTTATTTGCATTGCCAGAGCCTCTGGGTTTGGGGCCCCAGTGTACTGTGGCCAGGCAGGGCAATATTGCAGGAGCACAAAGCCTCCCTGAAACGTGGGAATTCATCTGATACCTGATCAACCTCTGCTCCTGTTATTTATGGATGTTACTGAAGAAACTAGAGGCAAGGAGATATCCCAGGGCTCTTGCAGACACAGTCACCTTCTCTTTCATGCTGACAGGTCTCGCACAGCTTTCCAGACCAAGCCTGGAGATGGACAAAGCCTCACTTAAAC